>NW_028301628.1:26969696-27272727 GCF_987345545.1 Pholcus phalangioides
TACAAAGGGGTCTACTTCACTAAAGAGCCAGTTTTCCGAGGAACGGGGAATGGTTCTCTTGAAAAAAAAGCTTGTCACAGTTAGGGGTGGACAGTTTGCGGCCCGGTGCGAAAACAATTTAGCGGTGCTATACAATGTATTTATTAACGATGCGTGCTTCCCTTGAACGACTCGTAACAGGGCTCTAGCCCATAAATCTTCAACCTATCACTCGCGAGCACCATGGTCCTTGCTCACTGAAGAGTTGTTGCGAGCTCTAAGATCGACATCTTAATTAGTCTATTCCATTCAAGCTGTATTCAAGAATCTGCATTGTATTAGTCTGAGTTTAAGCATGTGCCGGAGTTACCAGAGTTACCATATAGATGCTATTTTTCTGATGCTGACCGTAAACAGTGCTCAGACTAACTCAGACTCTACAGTGGTCTACGATCACTGCAGCTCATAGGCTCAGGGTAAACTTTTTATTTTTGTTTTATATATCGACCAAAAGTTGGTTTATGCTGTCTTTCCAGAAGTTTTGTCCTTGAAGGTTCATCAAAAACCCTGTTAGGGAGGGGCTCCTGCATACGCCGTAAGAATATGCATATTGCTCCAAGGGTTCTCCAGAACATGCATATTGTCTGAGGCAGCGGTTCTCAACCTTTTTGATTCGCGGAGCCCTATCCAGTATATAATTTTTATGGCGGAGCAATGTTTGACTCAAGGAGCCCTTTTTTGTACATAATTTTTATGGCAGAGAACCTGTAGGCCTCTTTTATTTATTTATCTATCAAATTTACTGATTTACATTATTTTCCTCGAGTCGCCGCGGAGCCCCTGGGAGGTGCACACACGGAGCACCGATCGAGAACCCCCTGGTCTAAGGATTTGCTAGAACATGGATGTAATCTCGAAGGAGCCGAAAAGGTGAAAAGATTGGGGAACGCTTATATAAAAGGGTTTAATATAAAATGTGAATATTACTTCTCTCAAAGAGTTTTCTGGACTAGACCATATATCACCACGAGTTTTCTGAAGAATGAGCTCTACTTCATATGTATGAAGTTTTTTTTTTTAAATTATGGCTGAAAAAGAAATCTTTTGTAAGCAGTTTGAATATTTTTATGCAAATTATGTTTTTTTGTGACTATATGAAGTGGTCCTCATTATTAGTGCTTGAGATTTTCAAGTGTATTTTTCTTTGTTTTATTGAATATCATGTTTTTATTTTGTGAAAATTATCAATGTAAATTTTTTTATAGTAAAAAAAAAAAAAATTATCGAAGGCAAACTCGTCGAGAAAAATTAAATATTCATGAGATTTTTCAAAATGAAAATTTTCCTGAGATGTTTCGGTAGTAACTCCAGCACTATCACCGATTTTGAAGTATCATCATCTCTGCAGAAAATTGTTGGAAAAGTTTGTTTCCCCCTCCTCAATTTTAGAATTTATTACTTGTCTATACTATAATTTAGGCTGTCTCAAATTGTTTGTACAGCCAATACCTCTACAACCGTTGCCGTTAGAAAAATACTTTCCATTACCAAAAGTTTTCAAATAAGGGGCCGTTCAAGTATTACGTAAGCAAAGTTTTAGCCATTTTTGACCTCCCTCCCCACCTTGTCAGCAAAAGTCAGCAAAACGCTGACCCCCCCCCGTCAGCAAAATTTCGTCATCAGCTCTGCCCCTCTGCATCCTAACTCATATTTTCATAAAGGGTGGTTGATGACGTAAGCATTATCAAAACCCCCTCTCCCCACCTTGTCATCAAAAGTCAGCAAATCGGAAACCCCCTCCCTCCATCGCATCGATCATTACGTAATACTTGAACGGCCCCTAACGTGCGGTTTCTCAAAATATCTTTAATTTCCCAAGGGGTCCTATACATAAAAAAACTTGAGAAATTAATTTTTTATTTAGATCCCGTGTTCTAAAACTTTCAAGTGGTAAGTAAATCCGCCTGTGAAAAGTCAATTACAAAAAATTGCGTATTTTTAAATGCAACATCAACGGAGTTATTGGACTTTGAAGTTTTCCTCATTCACCGTGAATTAAATTCAAAGCTTTAAAAATTCTGTAAATGTCTAAATAATTATCAAAAAATGTAATTGCTATTTATTGTGAAAAATAAATGGTTGATTTGTGTACAGTCCCTTAAAATGGAAACTTTTGAACCAGTGAAAGTCTGCCAACACAGTGATAAGTTGCCTAAACATTGTGATTTTATGTATTTAATATCTCGATATTTATATTCCATTTAAAAATATGGAATTTTTTGCAAATGACTTTTCAGAGTAGGGTCCACAGTTTAATAACTGAAACTTTTAGCATACGGGGAATGTATAACAAGTTAATTTCTTTTTTTTTTTAATGTATTCGAAACCACAGACAAATTTCGAGAACTGCAAATCACTTGAAAAATTTTTGTAATTAAAAGTATGTTCCTCTAAAGCAGTGGTTCTCAACTTTCGGATGCCTGCGGCCCGGTTGATTGCTTTTTTGTGAGTGAATAGCCCGGTCACATACACACGACTGATAGGAGATAAATGGAGGAAAAATGAAATAGAGTGAATCACTCACGGCTCGGTTTAACTGATGTCAGGGCCCGGTACTGGACCGCGGCCTGGCAGTTGAGAAACTATGCTCTAAAGCTGTGTTTCCCAAAGTGGGCAATATCGCCCCCGGTGGGTGATGGAATTTTCCAGGGGGTTACAAAAGGTACACGTAGTACAGGTATAACGTAGGATCCTATGGGTTCGCTTGAGTTGGGGGGCGATGAGAGATAACATTTCTGAAGAACAGGGTGATCGAAAAAAAGTTTGAGAAACTATGATCTAACCGGTTGCAGAGATGTCTGCTATGCAAACAATTTGGGACAGCCTATATTTCAAACTAGATTCTATGGACTCGCATAATTTGGTATAATAATCCTGCTGCTCTTTTCACGGGAACAAAAAACTTCACGCTTGAACAACTAAATTTTGAATTTTGCTGTAGTTCTGTTTTTTGAATTTTTTGAAAGAGATCTGAAGTTAGTACACAAAGATATATGAATTCAAAAAAGAAATTCAAATGTTTCAGTTTAATTGAAATTTTTTACGAAATATAGAGATTTCTCTAAAAAATATGGGGCAAAAATATCCTAAAAACAAATTTCAGATATTTTTGATTTCGGCCAACATACGAATTAATACAAAAGTATATGGTAAAGAGTTTCTACGTTATATGCCAGTCCAAATACTGAATTATTCTTAATCATATCCAAAATTACTGTGTTCACATTGTTCATACATTAATCAAAAAAACTTAACTACCCGATAGAATATCGCAAAAAAAAACAAGTAAAACAACCACATTCGACGATGATTAGATAATGATAACTCGCCGAAACTTAATTATTTAACAAACAGTAAATTAACAAAACATACGATTAATAAACCGAATGGAAAAAAATGGAACGAAGAAAGAGAAAGTTTTTAATCATGTTTTCTAATAATGATAATTATTTCTGTGTGAGAGCGAGAGGGGGAAAGATTTTCTCTCACTTCTCTCTAAAAACCTCAGAATCAGTGCACAAATTAGGTTTTTTTCCCACATAAATTTTATTATTATTCTTGGTTCTGAGAAAACTTCTCATATCTTCGGCAAAATAAACAGAACCTTTCTTTCTTAATAACTTAGAAAAGTGGTGAATCAGGTGGTGAGATTGTGGAATTAATATCCATGTTGAACATAATTCTGTAGTTTTTTTTTTTTTGGAACAGGTTGTGAATTTCTCACATATTCCGAAAAAATATTTATACTGTATATATACTGCATATTTTAGGGATATGATATTGAAGAAATATGAGCGACAGTGTTGTCTTAGAGGAATGATAATTTTTTTTCCCTTTCTTCAATGCAAATATTTGAAGAATTAATTAATTAGGATTCAGTTCGAAAAAGTTTTTTTACACCCTCTTCTATGTTATTTAAACGTATCAAGAGCGGAAAAAAAATATATTGGGGACAATGTTAAAAACATCGATAGATGAAGCTAGTAAAAGTATGCTGGATTATATTATTCCGCGGAACTATGCTAATGTTCAAATGCGTTTTTTTTACTTGAGCTTTTCATGGTGTAAATTGTATTAGCTAAAAAAACTTGTCTTGAGAAACTTTATTATTTTTGAGATTTTTTCCGCCTCGTCACTTTATTAAATAACAGCTGAATTAGAAGCCACTTAAGTCAAAATAAGTATAGTATATGAATAAAAAAGATATTTCTCTTAAAAGTTTTATACGGTCCCCTAGTTCTTTAAGTCATATTGAGTGAGTAAAACCAACCAATTTATAGCTAATTAAAGTTGATCCTTTTGTTGAAAAATGGAGGGTTATCCAATCTCAGCGATTTAGATTGACTTAAATTATTTATCAGGAACACCCTAAAACTACTGAAGTAATGTTACTGAATAAAATCTAAAAAAAATTATATTGGCTATATATAGCATTATACGCTACCATCTCTTTACGATCGCGGCCGTAATACGAGGTATTACGTTCAAACTCCAGTGGAATAAATTCAAATAAGTTCTCTGTGTTATCTTTCCTCTTTCTTCAAAGCTTTATAGCAACCCTATTATCTACGGAAAACTTTTTTCCACACATATAATTTATCTTTCTACTATATACACGTAGAAAAAAGGGGAGGGGTGAGAATGAAAAGAGGACTCTCTTATCTACCTATCTTAAACGGAAAAAACTGTCTCTTATCTACTTCTTATCTATCTATTGCATTTTTTCTTTTGTATTTTGTTCCCCCCTTTTTTGTAACGTGTGATAAGGTTAGGACAAGGTTACCATATTTATCGCCGATTCGTTAAATAGAGACTACACCTAAAACACTACACCTAACAAGAATTACAGAGAAACAAAAAACTTCACGTCAGGTTTCACTACACGCACATTCCTGCATGTACCGATTCGTTGGGGGTTCCGCGGGGTGCATGTGTTGCATGTGTGGTGTAGCAGTAGTAGGTAGGGCCTCCAAAAAATGACTCGGGGATCCATGATGTTCTTAAGTCAGCCACCTCGTTGGGTAATTTGCCTGTTGTGGCTATATATTTGTATTCATAATACTTCACAGGGTGTCCCATAAATTCGTAAATAGTTTAAAAATTCATAAAAAAATTGAAAATAAGGAATTGGTTTTTATGAATGTGGTTTGAGGAAAAAAAAAGTTATTCTGAAAAAAGCTAGTTCAAATTTTCGTCGGAAGAGGACGTAACACGAAGTAAACCGGTATTTATATGTAAATTAGAGTCCTATAAATTGTAGGGTTTACGACTAACAGCTGATTTCTGAATTTGGCGCTTACATAAGGTTTTCATTATGATTTTGACGTTGGTGAAGTTTTTTACCTCAGAGAGAGCCAGGATCACCGACTGAAGCTTTACGAGTATTTCGGACACAATATAGACCAGTGATTCCCAACGTGGGTGATGGAATGTTCCAGGAGGGCGGTAGAAGCTACGGGTATAACATTAGATTCTATGGGTTAGATTGCGATGGGAGAAAAACAAATTTCAGAAGAAATCACGATGGGACAAAAAAGGTTGGGAAACTATGATATAGACCAGCGGTTCTCAAATTCTTTTGACTCGCGGAGGCCTTTTTAGTAAAGAATTCTATGGCGGAGCCCCGTAGGCCAATTTTTTAATTATTCATCAAAGTTAATGATGTATTTATAATACTTAAAAATATTTATAATTATTTTTTTAATTTTACTGTTTTTTAAATTTTCCTCGAGCGGCCGCGGAGCCCCTGGAGAATGCACAAGGAGCCCCAAGGGCTCCGCGGAGCACTGGTTGAGAACCACTGATATAGACCAACGGTTCCCAACCTTTTTCCCTTCCCTTACCCTCAGTGCAATGCGAATTACCTTCCCGCACCCCTTGGATAATACGTTTTTTACACTTTAGGATAAATTCAGTTTTTTCTGCAATTCATTACATTAATTAGCCTATAATTAATTTTTGTGAATTCTTTTACTTATTGTTTAATGCCTTTTCGACTATATGGCTAATTAAGTTTTGCTTCATATTTTTAAAAATCAATTCAAAAACGAAACTAAAGAAAACTAACTAGGGGGGGGGGCAATTACTCCGGAAGGCAAAATTTAGGGGGGGGGGGCGGCAATTTTAGGTGGGAATAATGTACACTATTATAAAATTATAAAATTTTATCTATAATTTTCTTTTTCAATTTTTCTTAATTTTTAAAAATATTTACGCATTTATGGGACACCCTGTAGGTAACTTGATGCGTCGGTGAACTTTATCCCTCGTTCGAATGATGAAATTTCTCAAGCGATTTTCGAAGACTACAGACGTCACACGAAACAAGAACAAATGGAAATCCCCCCCCCCCCCCCCCCCCCTCGAAGAAATCTCCCTGAATACAGTCTCCCGTCTCGCATCGACAACAAACGCAATTTATAGCCCTCAAACTTCCAAAATCTCTAAAAGTTCAGAATCGTCCATATCTCTTGTTCAGCAACTATCCTTTAAACAGCAGCAACATAGAGCACAAATAAACGCCTTCGCCGGGAACAGGCCACAAGAGACTCATAAACTTTTGTTCACCAATGAACGATTTGTCTTCGCGTGCATTATGGTAATACGTCTTAACTAAAAGTAAGGATGTACCGCATAAAGAAAATAGCTGCGGCCATTATTTTACATTGTTCTCGAAACGATATTTCTCCCCGTGTACAGTGGATAAATATCTGCTTCCCCCTATGTTACTCATGAGAATACACCTCAGAATCGCCCCCCGGAACCTGTAACTAAACGGAAGTTACGTTGCCTTTGGGCGCGAAAAGAACGGAAGATGTGCCCCGTCGAAGATTTGTTTCACAATTTATTTTAATGACTTCTTGTGATGTTACTGCTCTTAGTGCCTGTAAAGACACCATTACTTATCAAGATAGTTATAAACGGATGTGTTTTTGATGATAAGAAGTCTAATTTGTTAACCTAATCATAACAGATTTGATGGGATGATAGTTCCGAAAAGTTCAAACGAATTGTTCCGTTCGAATTGCTTTTAGAGCTAAGGAGACGTGGTACAATGGAATTTGATTGTCCAGACTATACATGCTCAAACTATGGCCCGCGGCCCAAATTTGGCCCTCGAAGGCACCTGATGTGGCCCGCGACAAATAACCACACCACTCAAGTGGTCCATGACACATTTGCAGATTTCTTCAGGGGCTCACGGCACATTTACAGATTTCTTCAGGGGCTCACGGCACATTTACAGATTTCTTCAGGGGTCACGGCACATTTTCAGATTTCTTCAGGGGTCACGGCACATTTTCAGATCATTTAATCTGCCACCGACATATATCCAGATCACCGCAAGAGATCCCAAGCACATTTCCAAATCACTTGAGTGAAGCGCGGCACACAGATTAATGGAGTGGCTGGCGCCACCTGTACAGGTCCCTCAACTGGCCGGTGGCACGCTTACAGATCACTGAGTGTCTCGCAGCTTACTTACAGATCACTTAAATGGCTCGCGGCACGCTTCCAGATCACTTGAGCGGCACGTTTCCAAATTACTCGAGTGGCCCGTGACACTCTTTTAAATCATCTGAGTGACTTGCGGTACACTTTCCGATCACCTGAATGAATTGCGGCACGTTTCCAAATTACTCGAGTGGCCCGTGACACTCTTTTAAATCATCTGAGTGACTTGCGGTACACTTTCCGATCACCTGAATGAATTGCGGCACATTTTCAGATCACCTGAGTGGCGTACATTTCCAGATAAGTCAAGTGGCCCGTATCACATTTCCGGACAATTCAAGTAGCTTGGGGCACACATTTTCAGATAACCTGATTAGCGTGAGGCACATTTCAAAATAACTCAAGTGGCCCACGACACGTTTCTAAACCTATGAAGTGGTTTACATTCTCAAAAACGTTGAGCACCCTTGGTCGAGATGTTTCATCTTGTGGGGATCATAATTTTTTTTGAAACACCAAGTCACGCTGTAAAAAATAAAAACTCACCGAAGGTTACAATGAACTGCTTCAAAATCGGATGAATGAGAATTTAAAGGGAGACGAGAGAGAAACACGCTGAAAAAAGATCTTTTTATTTTACACCCAATGTACAGATCTAACATCATCAGTCTACTGAAGCTTTTCTTGACACAACCCAGTCGGTTCGTAGGTAAAAAGCACATTTTTGTATCTAGTACATGGAGATGGGAAAGATAAGCCCCTAGAATGTGCAGACTGTTCAGTTTGATGCCTGAAGAATTTGTATTGAAAGAACGCGTGCTCCGAAAACACAGACTCCTTATTTTTCCATTGCATTTTCTACTAGGGGCCATTCAAGTATTACGTAAGCAGATTTTCAGCCATTTTTGACTCCTTCCCCCCCTTGTCAGCAAAAGTCAGCAAAACACTGATCCCCCCTTTCCCCCTGTCAGCAAAATTTCGTTAGCAGCTTAGAGTATTTCATATCTTCAAAAAAGGTAAGAAACCTTCAACCCCCCCTCCCCCCCTTGCCACCAAAAGTCAGCAAATCCGAAACCCCCCCCCTCGATGCTGACGTAATACTTGAATGACCCCTTAGCTGAATCTTTCATTTTACATGAAATAGGTCAAAATGTTTCGCAAAGAGAAGTGGAGGTACATGTGTGGAAAAATACTCGATGCATACGTGAGTTAATCGGCCTCAAGTAATACAAGGGTAATGATTGGCGTGAAAATTTAACTCACGGAGAGTGAAGACAAGCTGCCTGCACACATGGATCACACCTTCAGTTTTGCTTGCACAAGTGTGGCATGTGCACAAGCATGCGTAATCGAAATTCATTCAATCTTAAAGCTACTTGTGGAACCAAAAAAATGCTTGTGCAAAATTCTCCTAGAGACGCTCAATCACACTTGTACTTGTACAAAAAGATTAAACACGCACGCACGCTTGTCAAGCTTGCAGTTACTTCTTGTGTAGCTGAATGTAGGCGAAGTGCGCAGTTCCCAGCATTAGCAGACTAGAGCGAGTAGCTTAACTATACATAGTTCCATTGCGTTTGAGCGTATCCTTCCGCCGCTCTGTGGTCGTGTGGGCATCGTGCTGGTCTCTCGTCCTGAGAATCCAGGTTCGAATCCTGTTGACGGCACAGTGATATTCGGCCGAAGCTAGTTTTTCCAGCTTTGAGACGCGAATGCGCGCCGGTCTCACATTTGTAAAAGTCTCTCCGCAAATAGCAAGCAGACCTACAACACGATACGGACATAACATGAAAAAATTAGCATTTTTCTATTTTTAATTCATAATATGGGAGACAGATAGCAGCACAAGCTCAACTTGATAACATAAATACATTAGGGCTACACGTACACTCAGAACACACATTCCGGCATTTGCCGATTCGTTAGAAATTCCGTAGAGGGAATGTGTACGAGGTGCATGTACGGGTCAAGTAGTTGGAGTGTATCCTCCCAGCAAGAGAAAGAAACAAAATAGTGTTTATGAATAGGAGACTTACACGCACAGATTCGTAAAAAAGGATACAATGATTGCATCAAATATGCGTAATTCTGTGTCGAATCCAACGATATTTGTTTTTTCTGTAGACATTCTGCAAGTAAACGATCTGGACAAGCTTCAGATGGATCGTAAAACCGTGCTCCAGTCTGGGACATGATATAAAAAACGCTACGTCTTTTTTTTCCATCGTATTCTCGGGAACAGAAAACTGCACAGAAGTACTAAAAAATAAATAAATAAATAAAAAAGACGGAAAAATATATATTTTTCTGAATTTATGTTTCATTTGTATGCTGTCTGCGGCGATGGTGAACGGACGTTACTTTTCCTTACGGGTTGTTTCTCTCACTGTGCCAAATTCAATAAAAATTCTGCCTTTTTGTGTGTGTGTGTGTTGTGTTAAGGAAGTCGACTCTGAAACAAACCATTGGAATTCCTCAAGTGGTGTTACGAGAATACATCAGGGAAGTCTAAGAGAAAATAAAATAAGATTAAATTTGCTCTCCTTCAGAGATCTTTCTACGAATATTTGTCATAGAATGAGAATGTTAGTGAGGGAAATCATAAATTTCTTTGAAAATAGAATGAAAGAATGCATTGTTAATTATCTAATTTTTCACTCTAACCATTCACGTGGAAATCAAAAATCATTTCATCTATACTACAATTTTTTCTCAATACAGGTTAACTCTAAATTCATGGGACAAATTTTGAGGTTATATAAGACACCTAAACAAGTATTTTGGATCACAAAGCGTGCGGTCGAATCGCAATAGCAAAATCGGTAGAGGGTGTTTTCAGAGTGCACTTTCACCAAAAGAAAATAACTTATTTTTCCGACGGATTTGCGCCAATGATCAACAGGTAAAATGACTTGTGGTAGAATTTGTGTAACCCAGGTTGCACCATGAGAAGGCCTACCACATATTGCAATACCCTGTAACCTCGAATGGTTCATTGCACTTATTGCAGCAAATCCGTCAGAAAAATTGTATTTGTTTTTTGGTGAAGTGCTGTGTGTGTTGTGCATTCTCTAAAAATACCCACTACCGCTTTCACTATTGTGATTCGGCACATTCCATGACGAAAAATGCTTTTTTTAGGAGTCTTATATCGCCTCTTGAAGTTTGACTCATGAATTTAGAATCTCTCACTCTGTATAATTTAATAAGTTCGCCATATACAGGTTGTACCAAATTGTTTGCACATCAGATATTTCTCTGCTCATTCGTTTACTTTTAGAAACATACTTTCAACTACAAAAATTTTCAAATGACATGCGGTTACACAGGATTTTTTGAATTTTCTAAGGGGTCATGTACATATAACAAAATACAAAAGTTAACTTGAAAAATTAACCATGTAGGCCCTGTGTGCTAAAAATTTCTATGAGTGAAATGTGAATGCGGCCCTGAGAAGGCATTTACAAAAATTGTATATTTTTAGAACGGAGATATTTGAGTTAAGTTTTCAAAATTTATTGCGAATTATTGAGGGTGCGGCTGAAAAACTGTGAAACGTAAATTAAATTCAGTTGTGGAAATTATTTAATTGTCAAAATACTTGTATAGGTCCTCACTCATTGACTGACTGACGGATGATGGATTTATCATCGCCGAGACGAAAAACCGCTCAATCTATAAATATCAAATTTGGTCCAAAGTTTTGTTTCATGACGTAAAGACCTTCTTTCCTTCAAACCGAGCACAACTCAGGTCTATCACCATCTATGGGCAATTTACTACCTAGTGAGCTGTGTGTGTACCAAACAGTCTGAGTGCGCATCTAGTGTTGCGTCTGATTTTTCAGTGCAGCCATCTATATTTCAGAAGCGAAGTGCAATGATTGAATTACATTTGTACCGTTGGTAGGTCTGTTGATCTCTGCGGTGAAACTTTTTAAAGAGGGAAATCGTCTCGCATTCGCAGCTGGGAACCACAGAAAACCAACTTCAGCAGACCACCACTGTGGCGACGGTGGGGTTTCGAACCCAGAACTTCGCGATGCGAGTCCGTCACTATGGCCACTCGACGACCATAGCGGCTGACGTAAAGGCTAACTAAGAAGGGATTTTTCGAAATTCGACCCCTAAGGGTGTCATAAGGGGAGGGAGTTTCAAAGGTAAACGAGAAATCACGCCGAGCCGAAATCTCTGACGCTATAAATATGAAATTTAGTCAGTATAATATTTTTAACGTAGATACCCACCAAGACGGGATTTCTGAAAGTTCCCCCGCCAAGGGAGTCATGATGGGTTCGAATGTTGTATGGGGGAATCACCGACGAGTAATTTTCAGATTACGGAAGCCACGCGAGCGAAGCCGCGGGTAACAGATAGGCTTAAATGAAAAAAATAAAATATTTGAATTCATGCTATATGAGTCCAGTCCCTAAAAATGGCAACCTGTTGAACCAATAAGAGCTTGCCAAAACACACTGATTTTATATATTTAATATCTCTATAAATATTGCATTTAAAAATATGGATTTTTTTGTAACTGAATTTTATGAGCGGGATCTGCATTTCAACAATTGGACGTTTTTATCCCCTCTGGGGCTGAATAAAAAGTTATTTTATTAATTTTTTGATCATTTTTGTCGCTCCACGGTCGTTTTCTGCACACGAGGGCTAATTAGACCGGGACTTGCAATTTATTGCCGATTCCAAACGGCTGTTTTCTCTTCATACTCACCGAGAGGTTCGCGAGCTAATCCCTCGGTGTGGGAATCCCTGCGGTAGCAATCTTTTTCTGTTGTACCCCTGTGACAAGAAAGTTTCTGACAAGGATGAACCGGGTATCGAACTCGCAACACCTCTAAACACCCTTTAGTACTTTAGGCAAGTATCGTATCGACCGGGGAAACCACTCCCTAAATAATTGTTTTATGTATACGACCCTTCATAAATATGATATTTTCAGCCACTGCTAGTGATTTGGAAACTTTAAAACCTTTTTTTTTGTTAACGTAAGTGAAAGTATGTTTCTCTAAAGTCAACGGTTGCAGAGATATTCTCTGTGTGAACAATTTGGCACAGCCTGAATTGATTTTCCTCTAAGATACGATAAAAATGACTATGTCCCATCACCCCAGAATTTCACAGAAAGTAATCGAAATGTATAAAAGACATTGCCATCGATTTTGCTCTCTCTGAAATCAAAAGGAATTCCAAGACGATATGATTCCTTCATCGAAACTTGAAACTTGAACTTCTCCTAGTTGTCTCAGACAGCAAACACTTCATTCTGAATAGACGGTCATCCCCGAAGTAATTTTAATTTTCGAGTACGTGCTTTAATACAGTCGAGACAAGTTGATTTATATCCCAAAGGCAGCTGTCCTAGGAAACACGCGCTAACAACGTAACCATGTATACACGTGATGTTTCGCAAAACTAGTAGTAACAGCTGGGAAAATATTAGAGAGAGACATAGAGGTATATTTATGGAGTGCAAGTTGGTACAAGTCGGACGTTGGATGAATATCTTGTCAAGCACGAATCCTTCGCTATAGCTCTTGCTGGATGGCTTCCGGGGCTACGGAGACGGTAATGAAATTAAACATCGGTGCGCGTGGACGTTATGTTTATCAGCGGAGACGTAGCAGTCAGTGTTATTTCGTTGTATGTAATGTTGTTTAGGGAGGAAGCGGAAACGAAACGTACAACGTTAATTCACTAGGTCTGATGCTTATGTTTTAGCGTCGAGCGGCAGCAGTCAGCTATTGTCAAAACAGAATATCCCGGACATATCTTGCGAAACTAACCAACAGGTCGACGATTCAAGGTGTCGACTAAGATTACGTTTACGTAACGCAAACGAATACAGGGTGGTTATAAAGCTTGGCCAATATATGAGCAACTAGAAGCTGCAAAAATCAACGAATGCGAATGAAATTCGAGATATAGGTGTTTTTCAAAGTGTGTGCTCTGGAGAATGAGCAGAGAGAGAAAGAGATAGAGAGATAGAGATATAGAGAGAGAGAGATAAAAACTATAGATCTTGTAATTACGGTCACAAAGCTTCGAAAAATTCAAATGGCAACACCCACTTTTACTCATTGCCAACTTATCGGTGTAGTGAAAAACCGTAAATGACTTTGGGACGGAACCTGGTAGTACTAGAATAATTGGGAGAAAAAGTGAATAAGAGAAATAATTTGCGAGGGAATAAATAAGTTGGAGAATTAATTTGCGGACAGCCAAAAAATAAACGCCAACGCAGACAAAGAAAATAATCTCACCATAAATCCCTCGGTGGAGGACTTTGGCAGTAACGGCAGTAACGTGATCTGCATAGATCTGCATGTTTATTTGTCTTCTACATGTTCATTTGTCTGCGTCTAGCGCCGGCGTTTATCATGTTTCGGGTACCGCTACAACGCATTTATGGTTTTTTACTGCTCCGATCATTTTACTATGCATAAAAGAGAGCGTTGCTATTTGAACTTTTCGAAATTTTATTGATGCTACCGTAACCGCCAGAGCTATGTTTTTTTGTTTCTGATGACCCTAACTAGGATCCATCTCGTCCAATTCAGAGGCCAAAGGAATTAACTAACACTATTAACGTAGCTTTTTGTGTGTTACATCGTTCCTTTTTTTTTTCTTTTTAATTTAGCGTCATCTATGAGTGGAATTTAAAACTATTTTGGATAAAACTTTGTTAAAATTTGACATAAAACTTATTTTTTTTATAAAATTCATACACCAGTTCCACCAGTCAGGATAAATATGTTGATGTGTTGTATGTGAAAAAGGAAGTTTTTCTTTTCATTTCACTTGTATCACTTCTTTTCGCAAATTTTTAAATGGCCATGGGGGCCCCCTCCCCGTACAGTAAGGTACATGGTTAAGATATTTGTTTTTCTATTTTTTTCCCTCCATTATCCTGATATTTTTTCCATATATTTGGTGTTACTTTTATAAATTACTTTTGCATCATCTTATTTATGCATAGCTTGCAGATGTGCTTTCTCCTTGTTATTGCAATGTGAGCAATATGATTCTTTTTCGTATTCGTGATCATTATTGTTATTATTTTTGATGACCAAATAATGTATCAAATTTATGTGATATTGCAATCGCTATAATTACGATACAAAAATGATGTGTGTTATGCCTTCATTATAACTTTCTCTCCGATGTTCTTGGATGCAGTTATATGACTGATGCCAGTCCTACAGTATCTGTAGTGCCGACTGAATTTGCTTACACCAAATTATGGCATGAAATAATGTTATATTGATTAAATATCTCTAATTAGTGTCTCTCGATCGTGTAACATTTTGTACTGTTTGGGGTTTTTGGGTAGCAAAACATCTTTTATTTCCCTTTTATAACATACCACCCCTGGTGATCTGTAAGTCGCCAGAGAGAATCCAAGGGCTGGGCGGCGACGGAAACGTTCAATTCTGGTCTGGTCTCTCATTATTTTTTCTATCTTGCCTATAGACAGTGTGGTGATATCCCGGAAAAGATTTTTACCCTCTAGCCCCGGGCGACGAAAATATCGCGTTTCACGTATTCGATAAAATGTCGCGGAAAACGCTATTACAGTCGAATCCCGTTATAACGAACTCCAAGAGACCGGAGAATCACTTCGTTATAGCGAAAGTTCGTTAAAAAGGAATTTCAGGTTGTTTGCATTGTTCCTATGTAAACTTATTTCAGGGATTAGAAAAGTGTTCGTTAAAACGAGATACCGCTATAACGGTATTCGTTAAAACGAGATACCGCTATAACGGTATTCGTTAAAACGAGATACCGATATATCGGTATTCGTTAAAACGAGATTTTCGCTATAACGGTATTCGTTAAAACGGTATTCGACTGTATCACGATGATAAAAATACCTCGCAGTAATTTGTATAGAAAAATTCAACAACCACCCGCGGTCGGAGGGTAAAAATACAGCACTTTGAAATGTGAGGTAGCCTCGTCTTATATTCAAACACGGGGCCTATTCAATAATTTTTTTTCTGAAAATCTAACTTTAAGGAGTCGCAATTGATTCTCATATATGAACACTTTTTTTATGTGTAGTAGGACCCAGATTGTTCGAGAAAATGTGGACCCGACCTACCTCGAATAATCTGGACCTTACAGAATTATGGAGTTAAATGAAATAAAGCCACAAATGATGAAAATTACGTTTATACAAAAGTCATTTGTAGCTACTATAAAGTGGAATAAAATGATCAAATGAATATAGTAAAAGTTACATTATGAAAACTCTGACGAACAATTGGAACACTTCGAGGATTGAACACGGCGCTTTTTAAAAAATAGTCTTTCAAATGTCTTGTGATGTCGAGGGCTCTTAAATATTTCAGGGAGCACCATGGTGCTCGAGAGCAATATGATTAGGATGTTTGTCTTGTCTCAAGAGTGCTCTAAATTTTTTATTTTTCTAACCGACCTCCTCGGAAAAATTAAATTTTTATCAGCCCCTGGCTATTCCTACACGTAAAATCTGATGTTGTACCTGTAGTATCTTCCGTTCCCCTGATTATTCCAGCACATGCCTTTGGCAAAAGGACGATATTGTCCTTTTAAAATTGAAACTTTCACAAGAGCTCTTTTACATGCTGAGGTGTTCTCTGAACGAGTTAGTCGCTGCCTTAGGCGTTTAGCAAGTCACTTTACAGCACCTATTTTATTTAGATGAATTGGGGAAGGAGGGGGGGGGGACTAAAGTCAGAGTGGTGTAAGTCAATTTTCAACAATGCTGGAATAAGTCCAGAAATGCAATCTAAACGTGCTAAACTATAGAAAGAAAAAATGAACTGTCAATAGTTTGCCCCCACTAGATTGAGAAATTATAAAATATTGAACATAGGAATAAGTAAATGCATGGGCACACCCGGGCACGGTCCGGGGGCCTCGAATCCAGAGGGGACCTCGTGAAAATGAGATCTAGTTAAAATTTCTAAAAGTAAATGTCCCCCAGAAAAGAGAGGGGGGGGGGGATCTGAGAGAAATCACCTGACCGGTGAACCCAGGATGCTGTTAAGGCAGCTCTGAGGAGAGTGTGTGGCGGAGTTTCGCCAACGCTTGGCGTAAAAAGTGACTACGCAGGTTACGCGCAAAAGGACTCCACGACAACAATTCTACTAAAAACTTCTTTTTCTAAAAATCAGAGAGAGAGGGGGGGGGGGGACCTTAAAACATCCCTCAATTTATGAAAGCAACTGGAATAACCCAAAACTCGGTTAATCTGGGTCTTACTGAGTGATTGAATGAACTTCAGAACTCTGCTGCTGGACTTATCCCGTTGCCGAGATCTCTTCCAACCCAGTTTCGTAGCAGTGTCTGGAATATGTGTGTATCTGACAGTCTGAGTGCGTATTTAGTGTTATGTCTGATTTTTCAGTGATGCCACCTATATTTCAGAGGCGAAGTGAGTAGAATGTAATCATTGAGTATTTGTACAGTTTTAGGCTTGTTGCTTTCTGTGGTGAGTCTTTTTAACGGGGAGATGACTCGCATTCGCACCTCAAGAAGTTGGGAACTACAGATCTAATTCCTACTGTATTTTTCATTAGTCCATTCACACAGAAAATTAAATTTGTACTCGGTAATAATTCGTAGTATTATGCTATAATGCGTAGTATTATGCTATAATGCGTAGTATTATGCAATTTTTTCGAATAAAACCTGTACCGTAAATTACTAGATTTTTCGTATTGCAATAAATTTTAGTTTTTCGCATTCACGATTAACCACCATTTTCAAAATTTTCTGATAAAAGTACGTGAAATTCTTACTGTAGAGCAAATCCTTCCGAGCAGAAACTTGCATCGATTGCACAGGACGCAGAAAACGCTATCTACTCGCTTGGATTCCAAATCACGTTTTTAAGAAATTTCATTTACGACGGAGAAAATAGTAAAAATTTCATGGCTTGTATTTCCCTTGGACAGTTCATTGAACTCACGAAGATAACTAGTACCTTTTTTGTCTTCGATAGTATTCTTAAAAACAGAAATTTCCAGTCAATTTTTTTAAAATTTTTATTTCAATTATCTCGAACAATTCAGATGTTTATTCGTTCATTCTCATGATGAAAGTATCAAATATATATAATCTACCAAAATAACTTCGATTAGTTATAGAAAGCCATGGAAACTGAAATCCAACTATAACAACTAATTAAATTTTTTTTCTGAATTTTTAAAAATGAATTATAAATTTAAATATGAATTGAAAAAAAACGTAATTCTTGCCAGAAATTACTTGTATGTAATGGAATTTAATTTTCTGCTTTATAGAAAGTTGATCAGAAAATTTCCGGGTGTAGAGAAACTTGAATTTAAAACATGTTAGAGGTGTTCTTTAATATTTTATAGCTTGAAAGTAGTTGAAACATTTCACGGATCGACGGAAATTGGAGAAATGATTTACGGACAGGCAAAAAATTAATAAACTTTAGAAATAATTTACAGATCGGCAGAAGATATACAGAAGAAGTATTTGCGACCGGCAAAAACGAATGAGCATGAGGAAATAATTCACGATCTGTCAAGAAAATTGATGCAGACAAGCCAAAAATAACCAGATGAAAATAAATAAATAAATAATTTGCGTGCTGGCGGAAAAGACAAATAAATTAGAGAAATAATTTGTGGAATAGAATAAAATTTATAAATGGGAGAAAATATTTGCAGATGGAAAAAAATATTCAAGAAGGGAAAATAAATCGGAGGAATAATTTGCGAACAGGCAATGAACAAATTGGCAAAAAATTTGCGGAACAGGAGACAAGACAAGAAGGAGAAATAAATTGTGAACCGGAATAAATTTAATAATTGAGAGAAAATATTTGTGGATAGCAAAAAACAATCAGGAGAGAAAATAAGTTGCAGAAATAATTTGCGAGCAAGCAATAAATAAATTGCAGAAACTGTTTGCGAGCAAGCAATAAATAAATTGCAGAAACTGTTTGCGAGCAAGCATTAAATAAATTGCAGAAATAACTTGCGAGCAAGCATTAAAGAAATTGCCGAAATAATTTGGCGGAAAAGCAAAACAATATTCAGGCGAAAAAATAATTAGGAGAAACAATTTGCGGGCCGACAAAAAATAAGCAGTATAATAAATAACTAAGAGGAATAATTTGCGGATCGTTAAGAAATAAATAAAGGGCAGATATTAATTTGAGGCCAGAAAATTAAGAAAAAAAAACAAATAGAAATAATTTAAGGACCGACGAAAAAATAAGCAGACTAAAAAGTAAATAGGAGAGATAATTTGCGGACCGGAAAAAAATTAATAAATGGGGAAAATAATTCACAGATCAGGTGACGTTAAGACAGAAATAAATATAGAAAGACGTATAATACTCAATTAAATTTAAAACAACGTAGGGGTTATGTGAAAATTGGGCGAAATTTTTCGAGGACCGGTAGGAAATTCCCACGGACCTGCACCGGTCAGCGTACCAGCTATCGAAGAATACGGTGTTAGAGAGAAACAAGAATGAATGAATATATGAATGATTTCAGAAAACATAATTCTAACCAGAAATGATTTGCATTTCTAAAAACTTCTTTTCCTGCTTCATAGAAAATCTATCGGAGGGTGCATCTCAGTGAAACCGGACTTTTATACATGTTAGAGAGAAACAAGAAATTCACGTGTATCAAGGATAGTTACGGAAAATGAGCAAAGGAAAATGTAGTCTTCTTAGGAAAAACTTAGAAATATATAGTAGGAAAAAGTGTTTCTCTCCTAGAGGATCAAACATTTTTTTTTCTATCTAAGAGGGTTTGAATTACTGTTGTTGCGAAAAGCTCATCTTTTGCCAATGGGAGAAATGCAGGGAAAACAAAAACAAGAAGAAATCTCAAAACACTCTAGATTTTTCAAGTGTTCTAGTCAACAAACACCAAAGAAAAAAAGACGGAAAACAACAAATATTTATATATGCTTGTTTTTTTTTTTATTCTGGAACGGGTTCAGAATATATATTGAAACATCCAATCAACGTCGAGTGCATCTCAGGATTCCGCGTAGAAAAAAACAGTCCTTTTCCCCCATGGTTGCTTATGATACGTCGTCGAAGATTTCGGGGATTCTTTGGAGATTTTCCATTTTTCCTTTGGTTTTCATATATTTCATGCCTAATAAAAATACATGAAAGAAACAACAATTGCCTAGACATACAGTGAAATTGATATTTGAAAGATAATATTAGATGAATATTTTGTGTAATGTAACGAATATATTGCGTGTTTCAACGATAAAAATCCGGAATTTTTTTACATTCGTCCAAGAGTTAAATAAATTGCCTCAGCGTACTATAATTTTATATTAGATAAGTTTTGATTATGTGGTCTCAAAAACTGACTTTTGTTTTAAACATTTTTTATCTTATATGATGACATCGAATATTTCCGTGAAATTATGTCGTTATAACAAAGGTTGACGTATAAGATTCATTGAAAGACTGGTTATTTGTGATGCAGATTACAAAGAAAATTCATCACTGCCCCCAGGGGGACACGAACCCCGGTCTCTCGCTTGCCGGACGAGTGCTGTACCATCTATATAAGTTATGGACGAAAATAGAATATTTCAACCTCAGAGCGTATATATATATATTGAAAGGCTCCGTACATGGACGGCGGCAGCAATCAACTAATAACTCATGAATAACTCATCATAACTCATCATAACGCTCATGAATAACATAGGCTAGTGGTTCTCAACCTTTGGACGCCCACGGCCCGGTTAATTTCTTTTTTGCCAGTTTAAGACCCGGTCAGACACATGACTAATGGGAAATAAATGGATGAAAATGAAATGGTGTACCACTCACGGCCAGGATTGACTAATGTCAGGGCCCAGCGGTTGAGAAACACTGACATAGGTCACCAGATGGCCACATACATATAGAAATGTCCTCTCTACTTGTTAATACAAGATTCATTGAAACACTGGTTATTTGTAGAGATGAAGATTAAGATCACTTAAGATGAAGATCTTAAGAGATGAAGATTAAGATGAAGATCTCTCCACAGGGACAGTGAGATGAATTTTCTTCCTTGTATAATCTTCACACCTCCACAAATAACCAGTCTTTCAATGAATCTTGTATTAACAAGTGGAGAGGACATTTCTATATGCCATCTGGTGGCCTATGCCATTCACGAGCTTTTAGTTGATTGCTGCCGCCATGTACGGAGCCTTTCAACATATATATACGCTCCCAGGGTGAAATATTCTACCTGCTTCCATAGCGTAGATGGTAGAGCACTCGTCCGGCAAGCGAGAGACCGGGGTTCTGGTCCCCTTGGGGCAATGATGAATTTTCTTTATAATCTTCATCTCCACAAACAACCAGTCTTTCAATGAATCTTGTATTAACAAGTGGAGAGGACATTCATATATGGAAGGTTTGACGTTTTCACGACTTTTTTAAATATAAAAGTCATAATATCAGATGCGATTTTTTTTCCGAATTTGAAAATGGCTTAGAAATTTAAACATGAATTGAAAAAAGAAAACCCCGCAATTTTTTGCCAAAAATGATTTGCATGTCTAGAAATTTCATTTTCTGCTGAATAGAAAATCAATCAAATAGTCTGAGAGTGCATCTCAGTGAAACCGGACTTTCATACACGTTATAGAGAAAAATAAGAAAAATTTATTGTACCTCTCTCTCAAAAATAGTTCCGGAAAACGAGCAAAGGAAAATGTAGCTTTGAAAATATAGTGGTAAAATGGAGAAGAGGCTCCCCTAGAGGATCAGCCATTTTTGTTTTTGATCCAAGTGAGTCTGAATTACTATTGTTGGAAAAAATCTGCTCATCTTTTGACAGTGGAAGAATTGGAAAAAAAAAAAAAATAATAAATGGGAAAAAATCTCAAAACTCTAAATTTTTCGTGTTCTAGTCAACAGACACCAAAGAAAAGACCGAAAACAACAAACATTTATATGGTTGTTTTTATTATTAGTCTGGAACGGGTCAGAATATATATATATTGAAACATCCAATCAATGTCGAGTGCATCTCAGGATTTCGCGTGGAAAAAAGCTTTTCTCCCATGGTTGCCTATGATACGTCGTCGAAGATTTTGGTGATTCTTTGGAGATTTTAATTTTTCTTTTTTTGGGGGGGGGGGGGCGGGTTCATGTATTCCATGCCTAAATAAAAATACACGAAAGAAAAAAAAATCACATATACATACAACTATCTATTGCCAATCGTCAGCGAAGTGCCCAGTTACTGCTCATAATTAATCGATCTTGGCAGTAAATGAAGTGCTGAAGAGAGAGAGACGCATTCAACGCATGGCTCGCGGGCATTTCCCTAGGAGCTTTTGCCATGGCCCCACCGGCCATTTTGAGTAAATTGCTACTTTACTTTAAAAGGGGCTTAAATTAAAAAGGGGGAAAAAAAATCGTTAATGCTCATTGGTTACTGAGAGCTTCACTGTGGCATAATGGTGAGATGCTTTTGATTTATTTTAAGAGCACCGTCTTAACGAATTCAGGGAAGCTGGGGCCCGAAGCCTCTTAGTGACCCCCCTGATTTCATGTATTAGGGGAGGGAAAATTCAGCATCCAGAAGGTTCACATAACTACAAAATTGCTGAAAAATAATTCTAAAAATGTCTTTTTAGAATTATTTCGGAAATAATTCTGACATAATTTCTTAGAGAAATAATTTTGGAACTCATTGAAAGAAATAATTTCATAAGTACTTTTTTTAAAACGATCTCAGAAATAAAGGAAGGATTGATTTAATTTCAGAATTGAGTTTGGAAATAATTTTAAATTTATTTTAGAAATAATTTTAAATTTATTTTAGAAATAATTTTAAATTTATTTTAGAAATAATTTTAAATTGATTTTCAGAAATAAATAAGCGCCGACTATAACACCACGTTCAAACTCACTTAAATCTCGATAACCCGCCATTGTAGCAGCAGTAACCGATCTAACAACTATGCCAGACACTTGTTGTGTTATATAGGCGTTGCCGACCGCAGCACCGTACACTGATTGGTTCCATATCTCTTTATTTGCATACGCATGCCTGTACCAGTTTTTTTTGGCTCTTCAGTTTATATATTGATACTTTTCTACAGGAAAAACCTTTCACAGCCCTGATAGAACCCCCCTCGGCGAGCCTTATCTGCCCAGCGGGCGGGGGCTTGTGCTTCCCGGGTGTATAGCATTTCATTGTATTCGATTGTGTTTTTCATAGTTAAGGTGTCTCATACCCTTCAACATAATTAATAACTATACTCTAGTAAAAATATCATTAAAAATACTAATTGATCTATTTCAAAATTTTCGCACATATTTTTTATTGTACATGCCATCCTATGTCAGTGTAAAGTTTTACATATCTCTAATACTCAATTTTTTTATAATTTAAAAAATGATAAAATAGCACATCAATGTTATTGAATAAAAACTGATTTAAAATAAATAAAAAAAACTGTTCAGTTAATGAAATGAAGCAAAAGACAGATTTCACTGACTCAATATTATTTAAAATTTAATTCTAAATTTAAAAATTAAAACTGAAAAACTATTAAAAGAAGAGAGACCCTAAATTAGTTTTAGAAATATTCGTTTTAACGACACGTCGGTTACAACGACGAAATTTCTTGGAATTTTTGAAGATGTTATAACTGAATTTGACTGTATTACATTGTTCAACGGGGCAAATTTATAGTTGCTTGAGTTTATATCATGTTGTTTCCGGTATTCGTTGCTTCAACATGCATCATTGATGAAAAGAGCTTACCTAAAACAATCTTGCCGCCTTTAGACTTATGGTTTTACATCACCGATACGGTTTTTTTGAATATAAATGCATGTTTTCCCAAGCTGGCAGTGTAAGTTAGAGTTCAGTCAAACATAACATCAGACCGATCCAATTTGAAATTTTATGTACGCACTTGTTTTAGTTCCAGGAATAAGCAAACATATTTTTCCGACGAACATGCATTCTTATTCCGTCAGAGGAGATTTTGAATGTAGTTTGAAAGCATACACAATACATACGAATTTGAATAACAAGCATACTATCCCTATATAATATAAGAAGACTTGCCTAACAGTAGTTTTTTTCTCAAGAAAAAAGCTTACGGAAAACGGAATGGAAACATATC
Source organism: Pholcus phalangioides (assembly GCF_987345545.1). Taxonomy (NCBI): domain Eukaryota; kingdom Metazoa; phylum Arthropoda; class Arachnida; order Araneae; family Pholcidae; genus Pholcus; species Pholcus phalangioides. The sequence continues at coordinate 26,993,360 of NW_028301628.1, forward strand.
CAGCTGGAATAAGGATGAGTTCGGTGGATTTCAATTTCTTTTTTAACATTGAAAATGCAAACAAGAGTTGAAATGATTTGACTGGTGTGTATACAGTAAACTTTTTTTCTTCTTGCTTGATGCATTTCGAGTGGAAATTCAGTGTAAAAATCCGGATTGAGTAGGATTTTTTTCCGTGTATCCTGATGCCCTTTTTTTGGGAGATCCACGTAAAAATTTAGGATTTATCTCTTCTGTATAACACATCTCATCAATGTGATGATCGTAGACAAACTGATTTTCTTTCGTAAAAGTCGTTTTTTTTAAAGAGAGAATTGAAAGTGCGATCACAAACTCGGTTATTTCTGTGTAGTACATGAAAGAGTGATACCATGAATGTTCTTACAGACGGCCAAAAAGAAAAATCTAACTGAATTTCACTAATAAACCAATTAGTTTTGTATGACTAGTAAATACAGGGTGTCCCATAAATTCCTAAATAGCTTTAAAATTCATAAAAATCGAAGGAATTGCTGAATACGAATGCGGCTTGTGAAAGTTATTCTCACGAAAAAGGATTTTTTTAAAGTATTTTCCAAATTTTTGTCGATAGAGGGTGAGGGTGCTGCAATCAAGCGAATCAAAGAATTTTGGACCTGAACTTTTCTTCAATCTCTTCTGTGTACGGAACATTCGTAAAGCTTTAGCCGACGATTCGTTGTTGAGTTAAAACAACTTCACAAATAGTGATTTGTCCCCGAATGTCAACACAACAATGGGATCCTTATGAAAATGTCAGTTACAGGAAAATTAAGAAATAAGCTATTAATCAGAAACACTTCATTTTATACGAATTTGATTTGCATATTTCCAGTGATTTATTTCTTTTGTAGAGCCCTCTATTGACGAGAATTTAAATTAATATTTTTTTTTCCGTGAAAAAATAACTTTTACTTTTTTCGCACAAACCACATTAAAATACAACGATTAGGGAAGTATATTAGGGAAGAATCTATGGGAAGTATTTTTCCAAAAAAAAAACTGAATTCAGATTTTTTAAAATTTATATATATTTTTCAAACATTAAAAATTTATAAAACACTTGCGAACACAATCAAACATTTTCTTTCCAATTCTAAATTTCTGTGATAAGTAAGCCACGACTTATCGAATTCATATTTTCTAACATGATCTCAATTAATTTGACATATACTGACTCTCTGCGTACAGCATAGGCTGTAAATTTTATTATCTTTTATTGACATGCCTCTTATACACGTACTCGCACACTCAACTATCACATACTGTACAAACAGTTTCTCCAGCAAATTTTTTCATCAAGCTCGTACGGAACAGCATCGAACAGGGAAGCTTACGGGAGTCTTAAAGACTCGGTACGCCCCGAGAAAATGTATCTACCTCAGTCAGTCAGATATCCAAGTTCGAGGTTATTTTACTAACGCATACCGAATAAACATTTATGCAAAATTTCAGAATTATTGCAGCAGAGAGTAGTTTATTTTTCTTTCAAATCTTGCGGATTGTAATTCAAAAACTGTAATCTAAGGAAATCACGTTCAAAGCAGTTTTTTCGTTGTAAATACATTTTTACACTATAATTTACTATTTTTCTTCCATCTTGGTAGAAATAAACAACCAATAAACAAGATTTTTTTTTGCAATTAAATGAAGTATATTTTAAAGTCCCTTTTTGGAAAATCGACTTCAGGGGTCATGACACCCCTTACCCTTTCTCTGCACGTAATCGATTTCTTTGTATCTCAGTTTCCTTTAGGAATCATCTAAATCCGGTAACTGCTGAGCTCATCTGGAAGGCACAAGGAAGAAGGTATTACTCCAGAAATTTCAAGTTCTATAGATTTTTCTCTGTGTGTTTTTTTTCTGTATATATATATATCTTTCAAGGAAGATGGATCAGAGAGGATGTGTTGGTCGTATATGTGCAAGTTCTTAACCCTCTCACAGCTGAGCTCGATAAACTTCCTGACAGTAGTTTTACGGATGGTAAAACCATTTGTGAAATGTTCCGGTAGAGTTGACTTGATGGTTCTTCACTACCCCTTTCCTACAGAAACCACCGAGCAGTAAAGTCACTGTCGTAGAAACAGAAGGGCTCCAAATCGTAAAACTTTTTTACTGCCTCGGCTCTGGGAATTGCTTTCTTACTCGCTCATCCAGTTCTTTAATCAGCAAAACAAAACAAAAGTATATAATAAAGTTACCTTTAGGAAGGAGGGATTCACGGTAGTATAAATAATTCCTCAGATTTACTGAAACCAACTAAGTTCTATCCACACGAGTATGGATGAAGTAATATCGGAGCCGTATTCATTTTTTTATGTCGGAATGTGCCATTTCACGATTGATAAAAAAAGTTACTGTAGAATTATAATGACTGAAATAATTGCAGAATATATTGACGAGAGAAGAAATTCCAGAATTGGTGAGAGAAGTGATTTCAGAATTGATGAAAGAAATATTTGCAATTGTTTGTGGGAAAAATAATTTTTAAAACAAATGAAAAAAAATGGTTTCAAAATAAATTAAAGAAATATTTACAGAACAAACTTTCAAATTTGAAATTTATTTACATACACTCACACATACAACATGAAATAAACAATAAGCACAAAAACAAAACACGCATGAAATGGAAACACAAAATACAAGTACGTATTGCCGTTAACGTGATAGTCCAAGAGGGATTGCATAATCGGTCCTGGGCATATTGATATTACACACATTAGGGGTTGACAACAGACCAGTGATATAGATAATATTAAGATAAGATAGATAACATTAATTAACTCTTTACATTCGTGAAGAGAAAAAAGAAGATTCATAATAATCAAAATATGTATGTGTATATAAAACATTATACAATTTCGTTTGTTTTGTTTAATCGTAGTTTTTTAAATTTGTGTAACGGATATTTCTGATTTTATTTCGTCATTCAATTCAAAAAAAAAAAAATTCTCTAGGTGATACGTATATGAACTGTTTTTGTATTATGGTTTTCTTTGGTTTGAGTACGTCCGAAAGCGAATTAGACCGGGACCTACAATTTATTGCCGATTCCGAACGGCAGGCTTTTTTGTTTTACTCACCGAGAGGTTGGTGCGCTAACCCCTCGGTGTGGAACTCCATGCGGTAGCAATATTTTTTTCTGCGGTCATGTCGCCGTTTTTGTTGAACTCTTGTGTCAGGAAAGTTTCTGACAAAGACGAACCGGGTATCGAACTCGCATCGGGGTATCGAAACATCCTTTGGTACTTTAGACGATTACGTTATCGACCTGGGTCCATCGCGGCCGAAAACATATTCAAGAAATCAAACATACACTGGTGAAATAAATTAAGAGAATTTGCATATTTTATCGAATTTCATGAAAAGAACTGAACTGAATGTAAAACCACTGCTTCTAGACAAAAATGCAAATCTTGTTCGTCAAATACGTAAGTGTACACGTGTGTGTAGGCGGAGCCAGTAGAGAAACAGGCTTTATAAGCGCGCGTAAGTTAAGACGCATTTCGTTCGCTAGCACACCTCGGCGAATTTCTTGGTGTTATTTTGCAGCAATCGGTTAATTTCAAATTATAACAGTAAAAATGTAACCACCAACGTTTAGAACAACGGAATGAGGTGGCGAATTGTGGGGAGGATCTCAAGTCCAGATTTGTAGAGAGTTCAATTTAATGCCCAGCGTCGTGTGTAACTTATGGAAACAGTTCCAGGATACCGGATCCATCGAGAGAAAGCCTGGGCAAGGTCGTCCAAGAGCCACGACGGCCAGAGAAGATCGCCATTTGTCGATTATAGCAAGGCGTAACAGGAGTGCTACAGCTTCTCAGCTCTCTCGTGACTTGTGTGCAGCCACAGGAACCCGTGTATCAAGGGTGACTGTTTCCAAAAGACTTCATGAGAGAGGGTTGTTTGCAAGAAGACCTGCTGTTTGCGTCCCGCTCACTTCTACGGACAGGAGAATCCGTTTATCATGGTGCAGAGAGCATAGAGACTGGAATATGGATCAATGGGCGACCGTTCTCTTCACTGATGAGTCCCGGTTCAGCCTAAGCACCGATTCTCGCCGTACGTTCATATGGAGAGAACCAGGGACCCGCTACCTACCCTCCAATGTCCGCGAAATCGACCATTATGGCGGAGGAGGTTTAATAGTCTGGGCAGGCATCATGTTGGATGGCCGCACACCTCTCCATGTCTTTGAAAGAGGCACTGTGACTGGTGTGAGGTATAGGGATGAGGTCTTGGAGCCCTATGTTCGCCTTTTCAGGGGTGCAGTTAGCCCTGAGTTCATTTTAATGGACGATAACGCGAGGCCACATAGAGCTCTTCTGCTCGACGATTTTTTAGAGAGTGAGGATATTCGCCGGATGGATTGGCCAGTCAGATCTCCAGACCTTAACCCTATAGAGCATGTCTGGGACGCTCTGGGGAGGGCAATTGCAACTCGCAACCCCCCCCTCCGGTAACCATCCAGGGAATGAATACAGGATTGCTGAACGAGTGGGACCAATTATACAAATACAACAAATACAAATACAAATACAAATACAACGCCACAACAGGCAAATTGCCCAACGAGGTGGCTGACTTAAGAACATCATGGATCCCCGAGCCCCTACCTACTACTGCTACACCACACATGCACCCCCCCCCCCGCGGAACCCCCCAACGAATCGGTACATGCGGGAATGTGCGTGTACGTGTAGTGCAACCTGACGTAAAGTTTGTTGCTGTGTAATGCTTGTTATGTGTAGTGCTGTCATCTGCCCCCAGTTTTACTAACTATGAGTGAAGTGTTATGGTTGAATGATTTACCGTTGTAGGACTGTTGCTCTCTGTGGCGAGACTTTTTAACGGGGAGATCGGCTCGCATTTGCGCCTTGAAGTTGGGAACCACAGAAAACCAACTTCAGCCGACCACCACTGTGGGGTTCGAACCCGGATCCTCGCATCACGAGTCCGGCACTATAACCACTCGACCACCACAGCGGCAATGATAAACTGCCACAGGAAATGATAAACTGCCTTATTTCAAGTATAAATCACGCTGCGAGACCTGTATATCTGTAAGAGAGGACCATACCCCCTATAAACCCATCGATTAACAAATTTTTTTGTTTATTCTGCAACCGCTGTTTTATACCTTCCGACTCCAACGAGTGTTACGCACGATCATGCGTGTGTATTACAATTATTAAATGGTTATTTGTTTTGTATTGTATCAATGTATGTACATATCAAATTTCATTAAAATCGGTACAGTAGTTCTAGAAATAATCGTCTGCATAATAATCGTCTGCATAATAATCGTCTGCATAAATAATAAAAGTCTGCAAATTCTCTTACTTTCTTACACCAGTGTAATTCCAGTTCCTTCAATATTTATGAATTTTTAAGCTACTTACGCATTTATGAGACACCCTGTATTTCGTGTTCCTCCTCCGCGCGCAAAAAAAAAAGACAACAACAATAACACACGCTGATAACGTGAAAAATAATAATAAATTCTAAAACTAATTAGAAATCTTAATTAGTGAAAACAATTGAGATCCACACACACTTGTTTTAGAATCCACTATATTTTCAGACTTTGGCTAGGCAATAATAACTCCGAGGAATAAATAAAGCTCCTACTTTTTAAAAGTGAAATAATCTTAAAAATTCCCATTTTTAATTAAAACTGAATTATATGTGTTTGGATATTTTCAGTCAGCTTTAGAGACATTAAAAAAAAAGAAGAAGAAAAAAGGTCTAATTATGCTAAAATATAACCATCATACTCACGGCCAAGAATATGTGATTGCTGTTAAATATGGAATAGTGTAGTTAACAGCCCTGGTTATTACCCGGAGTTTTTGGTAATGCCTTCACGTAAACATGGGAAAAGATATATCTATACGCATACACACAGCCGTGTTTATTTATTTATTTTTTTACTTCTTGGAAAATAGTGTAATAAACACAGACATTTTTGTCACTTCATTAAAATTCTTTCCGAGAATTTCTCGCATTTCCCCGACTCAAAACTTGTTTTAGGCTTTTCGAGCACTTCTTTTTTTTGAAATTTTTCCCCGGGACATTTGCATTCGGTGAAAATTGTTTTTAGCCCAGAGTCTCGTGGGAAATATTAGAAGAGGCTTAAGTGGGGAGTGTTTTTGAGATAGAACCAGAGCAAATTAGACGCCCGTGCAAAATATGCATGTACTCGTTTATATGCGTAATATCGCATCCATATCTTCCTATTCGACAAACACGTGAGTTCCATATTTTAAAGTATTTGCTTTTGGTACTTGAATCCGTGGGATAAAATCCCTCAGGGGTAATCCGGGACTGTATAACTCTGGTGGAAGTCTTTAATGTAAAACAATTTTTTTTATTTTTCCCTTCTTCTCGCTCACGGTGGGTTTTTATATGGCGGTTGAGAAAGAGTTTAGGAACTGTCTTTGTCTTGAATGTCTTTAATTAGAGAATTTAACTTTACGCAATGGTGTATTTACAGGAGCGGGGGAGGGGGGGGGGGGCTCGTGGGCTATAACCCAGTTTGGCGAATTCAGAGGAGTGGCAAATTTGAGGAATGGATGTCAAAGAAAGTAGAATAGGAGGGGCAAAATTTGTATAACTCTCAGTAAACCCGAATCTGCCCAGACAGCTAGAAACTAGATCGGTGAGTGACCAAAAAATGTGACCTATGAAGTTTGTAAGCACGTGAGTGAGCAAAAGAGTGACTTGGAGCGTGAACAAGCACGTGAATGATCGGAAGAATAATTTACAGAGCAAAGGACCAGGCCAGTGATGACCTACAGAGTGTACAGGCATGCGAATGACCAAAAACGAGAGTGTGAAAGAATGTGAATTAACCAAAAGAGTGATCTAGAGCATGCGTAAACGTATAAATGATAAAAAAAGTGACCTAGAGCAGGGTTTTCCAACATAGAGCTTCACACACACTATCACTTATCACACTATCACCAATAGCCTCATTATCACACTGAACAGCCTTATAACCATGAGGCTATTGGTGATAGTGTGATAATGAGGCTATTGGTGATAGTGTGATAATGAGGCTATTGGTAATAGTGTGATAATGAGGCTATTGGTGATAGTGTGATAATGAGGCTATTGGTGATAGTGTGATAATGAGGCTATTGGTGATAGTGTGATAATGAGGCTATTGGTGATAGTGTGATAATGAGGCTATTGGTGATAGTGTGATAATAGACCCTTGGTGATAATGAGGTTATTGGTGATAGTGTGATAATAGACCCTTGGTGATAGTGTGATAATAGACCCTTGGTGATAGTGTGATAATAGACCCTTGGTGATAGTGTGATAATAGATCCTTGGTGATAGTGTGATAATAGACCCTTGGTGATAATGAGGCTATTGGTGATAGTGTGATAATAGACCCTTGGTAATAATGAGGCTATTTCACGCAACTTAAACAAATTTTTGAACATTTATCCGAAATTAAGAAGTTTATCCATACTGCCGTCTCAACAGCATCATAGCCCCAGGGCGAAATGAGAGAGGGCTTGGGCACCACCTCTTAATCAGGGGCGTACGCAAGACCGACTTTTGGCTTGAGGGAGGGCACAAAAATTGTCTTCCCAAGAAATTTTGAGTTAATACCCACTTCAAAAAGTGTTCAAATTAAGAGAAATTAGTTTAAATAGCACATAAAAGGTATTTTATTTCGATGCTTTAATTTTTTTAATCGGAATGTTGAACTTTTTTTTCGTTTCTGGTCGGCTTGGGAGAGGGTCCCCCTCATCCCCCCCCATGTGTAGGGGTCTATGAGCTTAATATACATATTTAGTGCCATGAATCATTATGCCAGATTTTTTATCGTGAATCCCCCTATTCAACTGAGGTCCCTAGAAGGAGGTTTTCAGACATCCAGCCCAGGGCCCGAGCTAATTTTCATGACTGAAAAATCAAACAACACTACATACGCACTCAGACTGTTAGGTATGTACACAGTGACACTTCCGTCACGACTCACTAGGTAGTAAATCGCCCATAGATGGTGATAGACCTGAGTTGTGCTCGGTTTGAAAGAAAGTGCAATATGATATTAATAAATATTTTATAAGCAATAAAATATACATATATATATGTTACTGCTAAAGTGCAGAAATCAGTTATTCTACAGATTATCTAGGTATAAAATCAGTGTTAAATATGTTATCTTACTATGCAGCTGTTAATGTTTGGGAGCGAACAGAATGATTTAGTAAATATATATGTTACCGTTAAAGCTCGAAAGCCGTTAATCTGCAGATTAACTGATTTGCTCCTAGCCGTTAAGGTGCACATTACCTTATATTATAAGTAATGTGCACCTTAACGGCTAGGAGAAAATCAGTTAATCTGCACATTAACTAAATCGTTCTGTTCGCTCCCAAACATTAACAGCTACATAGTAAGATAACATACACTGCTGGCCACCGTAAATGCAACACCCTGAAGGAAGCATGCAAATAATATGAAATTTACAACATGCATTAGCGGAGGTGAGATATGCAAATGATTAGAATTTCAGCGCAGACGCACATCACGCGCGCCTGTGGCGCCACTTCAAAGCACTATTTAAGGCTTGGAGATTTCGACGATTTGAAGTACGGCAATTTTGTTTTTCTTGTGGTTTTTTCAAAAAAACGATCATCTTTTGATCAAGTATCCAAGTTCGACAGAGGAAGGATAGTGGCCTACCGAGATTGTGGATTATCTTTCAGGGAAATCGGTAGTCGTGTTGGACGAAACCAAACAACTGTAATGCGGATATGTGATCGTTGGATGCAGGAGGGTACGACGGACCGACGTGTTCGATCGCATCCACCTCAGTGCACCACTTCACGTGATGACAGGCGTATTGTGCGTATGGCAGTGACGGATCTCTCAGCCACATCACGAACCATAGCACAGCACATTCAGTCTGTACCGCATCATCCAGTGTCTGCGCGTACCATTCGACGCCGTTTACAGCAGAGTGGTCTGTCCGCAAGACGTCCATTGCTTCGTCTACCCTTGACGCAGAACCACAGACGTCTCCGCCGCCAATGGTGCGATGAAAGAAGGATGTGGACGGCACAATGGAATGAAATTGTCTTTACTGACGAGTCACGCTTCTGTCTGCAACACCACGATGGTCGGATTCGAGTCTGGAGACACCGTGGAGAGAGGATGCTGAACAGCTGCGTTATGCACCGCCACACTGGTCCTGCACCGGGTATTATGGTGTGGGGCGGTATTGGATATCACTCTCGCACTCCTCTAATACGCATTGCCGGTACTTTAAAAAGCCAGCGCTACATCTCCGAGGTGTTGGAGCCAGTTGTCCTTCCTTACCTTCAGGGCTTGCCCACAGCCATATTTCAACAGGATAATGCGCGATCACACGTGGCACGCATTGTTCAAAGGTTCTTCGTCAATCGCCAGATTGAATTGCTTCCCTGGCCAGCTCGCTCTCCGGATCTTTCGCCGATAGAAAACATGTGGTCCATGGTTGCTCAACGATTGACCCAGATTACATCCCCAGCTGCCACACAAGATCAACTTTGGCAACGCGTGGAAGCTGCTTGTTCTGCTGTACCCCAAGAACACATCCAAAGTCTCTTTGAATCAATGCCGAGGCGTGTGGCAGCGGTGATCTCCAACAATGGCGGCTACTCTGGCTACTGATTTTGGCAGTAACCACACTTCACAGAAGTCTATAAATTTAATCATTTGATGCTTGGTCAACATGTTATCTACAAAATAAATATTGTTGCGATATCTCTTGTCTTTCTTGGTGTTGCAATTTGGGTGGCCAGCAGTGTATTTAACACTCATGAAGTGCGACGTACAATAATTATTGCAAATTAGAGCAAGATGACATTATTATTTTATACATTCTGTGGAAACAATCCATCAGAAAACATTGAGCATGATTCAATCAAGATTAATTTTTAATTTTCTTTAAACAAAAGAAAAATGAAATATAATTATGTACCAAAGAAAAAAAACACAAAACCGCTTATTTACACAGATTTGCCATGAACTACCATATACATTCTATGGAAACAATCAATTAGAGAACAATCAGCATTAACAAAAGAGAAAAACGAAAAAAAAATGAAAATAAAATATATATATAACCAAAGAAAAAAGATTAAGCACACGCTAATTTACACTGACCGACCATGCACATTCACATCTGGATGCTGTAATTGGGATGTAGAGTGTATCTCCGAGGGAGGGGAAGGGCTGCCTGTGTGTGTGTGGATTAATCTTTCTTTACTTCCGAGTGTTATGGATATTTAGAGTCTGACAATGACTAAAAATGAGAGTAACCCCTGCTTACTTAGAGTTTCTGCTAAGCAGAAAAAAAGCCCGATATTGTATGAGGTAGTATGATATTTTTTTCATTGCGCACAGATATCGAAATTCTGCGCTCAGGAAAGCAACGGGTCTGTGTAGATGAAATTAATTAATTAAAGAGAATGTGCACTATCTGGAAAATAAGAATGATCCCTGGTACCACCGAAATAAAAATTTTATTCAGTTTAGCAGCACTTTTTCCTCATTTCAGCTTCATTTTCCCACGAAATTCAAGCACAATTGACAAGGATCACATAATTTTAGGCCATCCGATAAGGGATTTGTGTCCCCACGGATGAGGATTTATCGTTTTGTGCCCTGTATACAAATTTTGCCGCAATTCACTCATCCGTTCTAGTCTAATTTTCTCTTGACTTTTCATTCTGATCGTGAATCACCCTTTCGTAGGTCGAGAGAGATTAAAATGGAATCGCCGGTTTTTGTAGACGTTTAGTTAAAAAATTATAACTTTTAAACTAATCATTGAATTCATTAAAAATTTTTTTATGTTGATAAAATAATGTCTTTTATCTATAATATTATTAATAGTTATCACCTATATTTCCCAAATTTTTTTTATATATTTTCTTTTGGTAATTTTTTTTTTCTCTTCCACCACGGCCCGAAAATCGGATTTGTAACTCAGCCTCGTTGCTGCAACAAACTACTAACTCAATTATACAGGACATTTTAGCTCAAATTGACTTAAACACGCTTTTAACAATAATATCTCTGATCCCCACGTTCAAGCAGCAAAAGCTCATCACTCACAATAAAATATGACAAGCGAAAATAATATTTATTTATTTATTTACAATAACCCCAGAAGGCATGAAATGCACTTATAATGGAAGAAAAAAAATAAAATAATAATAGTCAGTACGGGAAGCACTTCGCATACGGAGCCAGGTCGAAATCCCCAATAGTGGAAGCAAATCTTGCGTAGGAGGCACATACAAGTTCTGATGGAAGACTGTTCCATATTCTTGCCACACGGCATCTATATCCGTGGAAAAAGCAATCTCTTCTAGCCATTGGTATTCTTATTTGGAAGCGATGCCTACGTAGGTTAACTCGCCTGTCCATGATCTCAAAGATAGGCTCTCTCGATGGTAGATAAACAATTTGGTGGACTAGTTTGTAGCACATCTTCAGATCTGCAGCGATTCTACGCCATTCCAGTGAGTGTAAACCCAGAAATTGAAGTCTCTGGCAATAAGATAGACCGCTTATGCCAGGTATTCGTTTAGTAAACGACCTCTGTGGCTTTTCGAGGAGCTGTATGTCCTTGATTTTGTAAGGGCTCCATACTTGCGAACAGAACTCCAGAGTCGGGCGAACGTACACACAGAAAGCATATGACAACGTATGCGCATCACACTTACGGTATGCCGTACGTAACAAATATGAAATTCTATTAGCTTTGCAGACTATGCCATGATAATGATCAGTGAAATCCAGAATGCGGCTCATTGCAATACCTAAATCCACGCATGTATCCAATTGCTGTAACGTTTCATTACCTAGTTGGTAATATTCAGGATCGGTGCGTCTACCTAAATGCATTGATCCACTTTTTGATGATGAAATAGGTAGCTTATACTGACAACTCCACTGGAAAAGTTGTTGGCATGCAATTCTTAAGCCCCTAGTGTTTTCCACTGGAGAGAATAACTTCACGTCATCAGCGAATTGCAACGTCATCAGCGAATAGAGAGATGGGTGACACAGCCTGAGTAATATCGTAAGTGTACAAAGTAAATAAGATCGGGCCTAACACCGATCCCTGGACAACTCCGCTTGGCACCTGACATTCTCTAGACATCACGCTGGCTACGCGAACCTGATGAACTCTGTCTGACAGCAGTTCTTGAATTATCCTCACAACTTTATCCGGAACCCCCATGCAAGCTAGCTTCCTCAGTAGTAGCAATCTGTCTACTTTATCAAATGCCTTTTGGAAATCGACGTAAATTACATCAATCTCTTGTCCAGAGTCTATAGCACTCTCCCATATATCATGACAAATCAACTGCTGCACTGGTAAGGAGCGGCCAGGAATGAAGCCAAACTGAACTGAGGGGATTAAGCCCATATCGTCGGCAAATAGAAGTAACTGATTAACGATGCATCTCTCGAAAATTTTGATAAAATATAATAATTATGATTGCACAAAGCTACATTATTCCACTTTCGAGTGATACAAAACATGCAGACATTGTGAAATAATATAATGGATTATATAAAAAAATTATAAGATATGCAGTTGGCCACAGCACTGAGTACAACGCTCGACGGCATATGGAATCCTGGAACGACGTACAGAGACGTACGTTGCTCGACGTTGAGGGGTTTACCTTAGATAAAGGTATACAGAATTTCTAACAAATTAGTTCATGTCGAAAAAGATTGTATGTGGGGGAATAAATGCTTTGTCCCGATGTACTTATGTTGCCACTGTTACGTTTGTTTCGTATTTTAATGGTGCTGCCACCCGTCTCTCACGTTTTGAAATGAAAATATGGAAAGATCGATATATCTTTCATATTCATATATATTACATGGAGCACCAGTTTTACCACAAGTGTGCAAGAAATATTGCGGAACTGCAACATAAAAGTGATGAATATACACTCACTTCCAAAAGTTAAGCTCGCGACGGCTTACATAACATAATACACCAATTTAAGCGTATCCTGGATTGGACGGTTAATGGAACAAAAATGTGTGTACTCGGGCGCATAGTCACTTCATGTGGAGCTTTCGGCACACAGTACTGGCAAACATGTCTTACCAAGTGATGCTGCAACAATGGTTATAACAGTGGTGAAAGTCACTCGTGGATTCCGCTTGGGTACTATAGCAATATACCGATCATTAGATGGGGAGTGGTAGCCCTAGTTGACTGGACCCATGTCTCCAGTCAGCTGTTTGACTTACTTGGGCATTGTTTTCGTAATCGGTATATTGCTATAGTATCTAAGCGGAATCGACGAGCGACCTCCACAACTGTTACTTCCAAGGTTGCAATATCACTTGGTAAGACACTATCTGCTGGTACTGAGTGCCGACGGCTCCACGTGAAGGGACTACACGTATTTGTGTTCACACTAACCGTGCAATCTAGAGGGGCAAGATTAAAGTAGTGTCGTAACGTTATATAAGCCGTCGCGTGCTTAACTTTTGGAAGCGAGTGTATAATTATTCAGATCGAGACATTGCCATAAGTATCCGTGAATATTGTTGTGCGACTACGACATTTTAGTTCATTCAGACTATAGATAATGTCTGATAAGCAATACGAATTTAATGAAAACAAAAGAGCCAATTCAAGAGCTTTACAACAACTAAAAACATACAATAATGGAGAACTTTCAGGAAGATAAACTAACAAGACTGATATCAATGGATATATCTATAATTGTAAGGTGTTAATGTAAGTATATTTGATGAATACACTAAAATGATTTGCTGATTAGATTGGATTAGCGTATACCATTTTTTAATAAGTATAAAGATTTCACTTGAAAGCACATAAAATATTGAAACTTTATGATTTTATTTTTCAAAGAACGATTGATGAAACAGTAAAATATGCTTATGCGTAATTTCATTGGTGTATGCATATGAATATATTTTAAGAAATGTATAATAGTTTTCTTGAATCGCTTGGAACATTATGTATCAACGGACGGATTTGCTTCTGTATATTTCAGCCGAATTTTTGTCATGAAAGATTAAATGATTGTCGCACTGAGAGAGAGATATGATGAGATATATTTTAGCCCCGACTCAATACTCTATCTCAGCGGTTCTCAACCTTTTTTGACTCGCGGAGCCCTCCCTATCCAGTATATAATTTTTATGGCGGAGCCCTGTTTGACTCGAGCAGCCCTTTCCTTTTTTGTACATAACTTTTACGGCAGAGAACCTGTAGGCCTCTTTTATTTATTTATCTATCAAATTTACTGATTTATATTATTTTTTTCGAGTCGCCACGGAGCTCTTGGGGTTCCGCGGAGCACCGGTTGAGAATCCCTGCTCTATCTTATTTATGCATTGAAATACAAATAATGAAAAGTGGGTTGCGGTGATTCTGTGGCAGGAAAATGCCGAAAAATTTTGAGAATGTCTACAGTGTGTTATGTTTAGTGGATATGGGCATTGTGAGAGAATTCTATTTTCAATTGAAGTTGTGAGCCTCTCCATATACCTGGTCGCAAACTGCTGATCTAAATGGCGGGTACATAAATGTTTTCATTCAATGAAAGAATGTAAAATAATCACACATTACAAATCACAGGGGCACTGAACTGCTGCTTGCGAGATGTTAATGGTGCTCCCTGGGTAGGACATAAACTTGACTTTTTCTTTTTGGAGAAAATAAGTGCTCCCTCCGGGGAACGCCGTATGGCGAATTATATTTTCCAGGCCGGAGGTCAGTATCTCATTGAAACTATAGTGGCAACTTTGTAAATAATTCGGAAATTCAGTATTCTTCAAAATTTATTGTTTTCTCAATAAAAACAGTGCATTTCAATCGCAAATGTTTCCTTCATTATTCACTTTCAAACTTCTGTCGTCATTTTCCGTTCACATCCTGTATGCACAGTACATCCAATATATTTACATACGTATAAGACACTCTCCGGTGTAATAACGAGTAACGTACGTCCAATGTCTGCCATGACATGAATCTCGACAATTCAATGAGAGTATCTAACGCTTCGTGAGACCACAGGGCAAGCCGCGAAATGTTCAGAGCTGTCAGCGACGGTCGAGCAAGGCATGGGAAACTGCTGCGGTAATTATTGCTCAACATTTTAGTCGAATAACCCCTAACATCTCACGGACAGGAGATGTCTATTTTCCAGGCTTTCAAGGGAAGAGAATTTCTAGGCTTTGATATACAAGTGTGTAAAATCTTGTATCAGTATGTATCCTTTATCTTTTGAACCGTTGGGGATAGGAACATACATTCGTTTGGAATAAGTAGTCAAATGATGTGCCCAGTTTAGAGATTTGCGCGATTTTTCTTCTGCTACTTCACCAAACACCAACTTTATCCATATCGCTATATTGCAATTTATTGCCATTAATGAGATTGGTTGGAAATGAAGGCGCTGTCTGTCGGTGGCTGCCTCAAGCTCGTAAGGGGAAAATATCTAATCTATATCCTTCCCTCGGGTTTTAACCTGGGACTGTGAAAGCAACCTTCACGTTGGTAGACGCGCATCTAACCAACACGCTTCTAGGGCGACAATTTCTTCTACTAGGTGTAGTATGAAGATAAAAAAATTAATTTTTCATACGGTCTTCCTGTCTTCTAACTTCCAACTAGAAATTTGTTGCCCTGTCTCTTCTGAACCCGGTAAAATAATCACACATTTCCAAGTGAAATATCAGCCGAGATATTAGAGTTCAAAATCGCTGAAAATGAGAGAAAGAACACCTTATATTGAAATCTATAAGCTTTCTGGATATTATGCGGAGGTGAACTTGGAAAAAAGTGTCGTTTCTATCAGTTGAATAAAGAATAAAGTATGAAACTTCATCTATGAAGTTCTATTGCTGGTATAACAATGAGTATGCTTTTTAACCTCTAGACTGCAGGAAGAGTCGGAGAAATGATTCTCTCAAAACTGCAGTGTAAAAATATTTCCCTTTTTTTCAGGTGTCTTTTGTGAAAGATGGCACTCAAACTCATCCGTTGCAAACATACACACCCGACTTAGAAAAACCTATCTAACAAGAAAAGGTCCCAAGGTGTCATCCTCAAAAAATTGTGAAAAAATTTAAATACATTCGACACACCCAGAAACACATAAAAACCGAAAAATTAGTTGCGGAATGCAATTATTAAAGCCGTAAAAATGATAAAAAAATGATAACAGTCGGTTACTCATCGGTTCTCATGCTTCTCTTGGCGATATCTATAAAAACTTCTTTTTCACTTGCTTTTCCTTTCTTTCCACCAAATCTCTGTGTTCCAGAAAAAAAACGATCTATTTCCCTCTTTCTTTGTCCGCGCGGTAGTTGATCCTTTAATGTTTGAATGACGTCACTCTAGGGTTGCGGGTTTTTTAAATTCATTATTGGTCTCTATTGGTGTCCAAAGTGTTTACATTTACATTTTTCGAGTGGCCCATAATAATTCCGCAGGAAAATTTCTGAGGGATAAGCATATTTTCCCCGAAAATCAATTGAAGAGAATTCGAAAAGCCTCCATCGGCAGTCCTATAATTTTCCTATCCGTATGTGTGTAATTGCTTAAAAGCACCCGTAGCTTTAACTGCAGAAATTCCGAGCGGCGGCGTCGGAGATGAAACTATCGAAGACGAGCTTTAATTATGGATCAATTAAGGATGCGCCTTGTCGGCCTTGATGTTTAATATTAATAAATTTCGTGTTACTTTGAAACTGGATGTGAAGTCCTCACTAATGACCACACGAGAACAAATTATCAGTACGAAACTCTCTCTAGAGATAGAAAGAGAGAGAGAGAGAGGACAGAGTCCAGTTAAGAGTATTCATATTACACGTACGCACTTTATCCGTTTTCCAAAATGAATATGCATAGAATATTAAATGCTATAGTATGGTGATATGATCTAGGAAACAGGAAATATATGACAGTTTTAATTATTTACACGAATGTAAGTTATAAAGTGTGCCCAGAATGGCCTTACAGTTAGAGACCGCATGCAATTAAATTTCTTATCTCGGTTCACATACGGCCTCGGGTAAAATAAATGATATACCTAAAATACGCAAGTTATTTGGATACTTTTTTTCTAATTAAAAATACGTTTCAATAACCAACTGTTGAGAAGGAGAAGGCCTGCGTAAGAACTTTCTTGTCGAATTGTAAACTTATTAAAGTGACAAACTTCGTTCGATAACTCACGGGTGGCCTGGTTGCAACCTGCGTGTCATTATATACACGCTTCACTAATTATCGAATAAAGAAAATTTACAAAAAATCAAATTAAAAATTATATCCTGTTTTGCGGTTGTTTGGTCATAGTGACAGACTCGAGTCGCTGACTTACAATTTGAGGTTACCCGGGTTCGAACCCAAACGGCAGCACAGTGATAGTCAGCTGAGGCTGGTTTTCTGTGGTTCCCAACCTGGGCGTGAATATGAGCCGATCTCTTCCTTAAAAGTTTCATCACAGAGAGAAGCTACACAAATATATTTAGTCATTAAAATTCACTCATAGTGTGAAAAATAGATGACAACACATCTAGTGTTGGGCATATAATTAATGCCCGACACTAGATACGCACTAAGACTTTTAGGTACACGCGCACACTTTAGGTACAACTCATTCTGTAGTAAATCTTCCATGGCGATAGAATGGAGTTGCCCTCACTTTGAAAAAAAAAATTATAAATTCAAATTTTCAATTGTAAAAAGAGATTTCAATGAAATACAAGGAAATTCCGTATTACGCCAAGTAGATTGTTATTTCATCGATTCAAAAACCATTCATATCCCCAGCAGCATATTCTTTATTCTATCTGGGGCATAAATGTCACTGTCCCGTCGTTCAAAATCGGATCTCTCTGATGGGCCCTGACAGTGACAGATGACAGTTTCATCGCAGAGAGAGACGTTAAAGTCTCGATCTTTTCTTTTCTCCTCTATAAATCCGAGCTGTGAAATCCGCACATTCGATTCTCACCACACCCATTGACTAAATCACCTCCATTATATCAGCAATCGTAAGCACATCCGATATCTCTATATTTCTTTTCCCGTAAATTTCGGACATAAAACTGCATTTTTTATTATGTCGTGACGACGGTTTAGAACTCGAACTGCCATTTTTGACCTTTCCACATTCATAATCATACACCATTTACGACATTGCGAAGCAGAATCATTCGTGTATGAAAGCTTTCATGTGTCCAGCTGCTTGCATGTCTTTAAGAAAGCAGTAAAAGAGATAGAGGACGTTTTATCGAACATAATAAATATATTTCATGTGTATTTCATACCACCAGATTTATACCAAAAATGACGTGTATCAACTGAGGGCAAGAACCGAAGTCACGCTTCAATCAAAAATGCAGATTTAATTTATTGATTTTACACTAACTGTTATGAGAGGGGGGAAAAGGAATCAACGGCTATTCAGCGCCTGTGATTCAGTGCTGAGCCTTTCACATATTCAGTTATTCAAAAAATAATGATAATAAAGATATAACAAAAAATTATAATACAG
Organism: Pholcus phalangioides; assembly: GCF_987345545.1. Taxonomy (NCBI): domain Eukaryota; kingdom Metazoa; phylum Arthropoda; class Arachnida; order Araneae; family Pholcidae; genus Pholcus; species Pholcus phalangioides. The sequence continues at coordinate 27,011,974 of NW_028301628.1, forward strand.
GGTGTCCTGCAAGTGATAATGCAGCCTTTATTTCATCAACATCCGTCGTAGAGGTAGTTTCAATTAAAAAAATGCTCAAAAGGCATTCACAAATTACTGTGTACCAGTTTCGGGAGTGAAAATACAATGTTTAAGAAGTGTTGGTGCACGCAAATTTTCTAAAAAACACATTTTCCACTTTTTTAAAGTTTTAAATACTATGGAATTTTCTGTGCTCATCTGAGTAAAAGTTTTTGTTCTACCTGTACCTTTGTTTAAAATATTTTAATACAAACTGCTGGCAGGGATTACACATGATAATGTTTTTTACTAACATGCGTTTTTCTAAAAACTAAGTGTTTTGTTAGATAAGGAACATTTTTTCGAACACCACTCATTCAAATGTCTTGAAACTTTGTGTGTCTCTCAACACTATGGTGTTATATACTTTGACAAGTGCATTTAGGATTTTAATTGTTGGTTATTTTTTTCTTGATTTTTAACTTTAACAACATGCAACTTTTTCAGAAATTACTAAAATTTATCCATATTTTGTGACAAATTTTTTTGTAAAATAATTTTAATACACAACCTTCGTATTAAAGTATATAACACAGTGTTGCGAGACATACAAAGTTACAAGACGTTTGAATGAGTGGTGTTCGAAAAATTTTCCTTATCTAACAAAACACTTACTTTTGAGAAAAACGCATTTTAGTCGAAAACATTGGTATGTGTATAATGCCTACCAGCAATTTATATTAAAATAATTTAAGAATATTTTTAATACAGGTAGAACAAAAACTTGAACACAGAAAATGTGTTTTTTTGGAAAATTTGCGTGCACCAACCCGCTTAAGAAAATGAAAAGCTTAAATGTGTATACGGTCCCTTCGTCCTCAAACTTCCTATTAGAAAGTTGTTTCCCATTCTCCCTTGAGGCAAATAAAGAAATTTCAATTTTCTAAGTGAATATTCGCTGAGATATTTGAATTTAAATATCGGAGAAAAAGTGGGAAAGGACAGAATAAATGAGGGAACGGAACGTGGTCCATTAGTATTGGTTGTCTTTTCCCAACTTTTCTCAGATTTTTGAATTCAAAAATCTAAGTGAATATTGTACTTATAAACGTGGACTTAAAACGTGTTGGCCTCAGAAGAGACAGGGCACCAACTTTCTAATTGGAAGTTATAGCACAAGGGAACCGTATAAAAATTTAGATTTTTTTTTTTATTTTGTCACACACTGTATTTTCACTGTCAAAACTGGTACAGGGTAATTTTTGAACGCTTTTTTAAATTGAAGTCATACCTCTACGCGCACGGTTGATGAGATAAAGGTGGCATTAGCACTTACAGGACACTCTGTACAAATTATAAACCTTATTTATTACCTCTAAGTGTTTATAATAGATGGCACTGCTATGATTCTACTTTTACAACAATAAAAAACCGCAACTGTTCTCTAATTGGTTCATTGTATCAGTCAAAGTTCCATTACTAATATGTTAAATAACGAGCAGATAATAGAGATCTACATGATGTTGTAAATTATTTCGAAGGCACCGGGACTGGAAGACAAACATGAAGAAATCGTTGGAGAGATCCAAAATTTGCTGTACAACTATGGAATCAGTTCGACATCACTATATTGACGGCTCAGCAAAAACCAATAATAATATTGAGGGCTGGAACAATTTGTTCAGTATAGCACTATTGAAGTCCATCATCCCAATACTTGGAAATTCAGAATGGCCTTGTAGAAAGAGGAGAAGTTAACAGAAAAATAAAATTAGAGCAGTGTAATTTCGGTCAAGAAAATAATAGTAACCGTTATAAAAGACTGAAAAAAAACATTTTTGAAATAGTTCAAGTCTCAAGTGTGGAAAAAGTGGGAAGAGAATTGCTATTTACAAAATAACTGCGTTGAATAGTCGGTGCTGAATTGTCTCGCTCTGAACTGTCTTGAGACCAGGGAAAAGGATTTGTCCGATTGGAAACATTTCATTAATAAAACGATTTACTTAGAGGTTTGCATTTCCTACATTCTCGAAGAAAAGTATTACGTCTTCTAGATCAAACTTGTTCCAAAATCGATAGACATATGACGTTTGTCTCGCGAATGGTTTCGTATTTTTAAGAACCGGCTCACATTTGCCGGTTATGCATAATCGATATTTCGTATTGATAAGTATGATAAATCGGTCCCGTTGCTATAATAATAAGATATTTATATGATAAGATGGCTGTACTTGTGAACCTGAGTCTGTATCGGATATAATGAAATCTGCTTTAACGAATAGGTTCGAATACCCCCGAAATAACTCCTATAATTTACTCCTCATCGGGCCTCGATATAACGAACTCCTATTTAACAAGTTTTACGATCCTATCCCGATGTAACGAACTCGAATTTAACAAATTCTTGGAAAAATTAGTTAAACGGATTTTTTTTTATGCGTATGCAAATTGACTTCAATATCACATGCTCCTATTTCACAAATCCTACAATCGGACCACGATATACGTAACCTTTATTTGACGAATACTACAATCAGACCTCTATATAACCAACTCGTATTTAACAAATTCCATTATCGTACCCTGACGCTTCGTGTCATTTAATCAAAATATAAATACGAATAATTGTTTAGTACTTATCAAATTTACCAACGACACTTCTGTATTACGTAAAATCACGAATTTATCATACTTATCAAGACAATAGGCCGAATATGCATAATAACCAGTTACATCACATTTATCGTAATAAATACAAAAGGATAGAATCATCGTAAAAATATATGAATCCGCCCTCAAATGACACCAAAAATTTCTCATCAAATGAGGAAACATTGCAACCTGGTAGAAAAGAACGGTAAATTTAATTTAAAAAATTTGAAACACACATTTGAATCAAAAAAAATTTCAATTTTGAAAAAAATTCAAACCACAAAATTCAACGATCTATATCAAAAACCTCCGAAAATAAAAACCATATCTCATTCTATCATATTTTCAAAATAAATAAAATTATGAATAAGTCGATCGAAACATCCGGAGTTACTCCATTCGAATGCTAAAAAAATAAACTCAACGTGAAGCTCACGTAAATACAAAAGAATATAAATAAATTTTTCATTTTTATTTGCAGCATTTTCTCGACTCCGAAAAAAGTCTCGGAAAAACTTCTCCAAAGAAATCAAGAAAATGAACGAAACTTACTCAATTTTTTTTTCCTTCTCTTCTATGACAAGAAAAGAAAAAGCAACACTCCAGAGAAATATACGTAATATAATTTTCTTTTTTGCTCAAAGAGAAAAGTAGTTTTCATCAAGAGCGTGTTTTTTCTTTCCTTGTGTAAAGCGTTGAAGTTGTATACCGTGTATATGCGGTCGAAGAAAAATTGAACTAAAATATTGATTCCAAACACATTTATCAAAAAATCTTTCTTTTCTTTTCATCTTCTCGCACTCGTTCCGAGAAAACTCCCCGTCTCTTGGAAAATTTTATTAGACGTTTCTCTCTAGGGATATACTTGCCGTGACCAATATCGAACATAAACATAAGTAAACGGATGCCTACGGAAAAGAAATAAACCCTGCAGGATGGTGACATTGATCTAGATGAAATTGATCTTGCGTATTTCCTTTTTTTTTCTTCACCTTTACGTATTTCTTACCAGGAAATATCAGGGTAACAAAAGAATTACAAATGATCTCAAATACAATTTGATTTGATTTTTATGTTTATCAGCTATTGTCATCATTCGCTTAGAAATTGGTTAAAGTAATATATGAGTAAAATTTAATGTTAAGGAAAGTTTATATATTTTTTTGTTCCCCTTTTTAGTTTACGATTACCAACGTATTGCTTAAATTTTGTTACTAGAGCCCGGATTATATGCTCTGGAAAAGTCGCAAGATATGCTCTAAAAATATGCCAAAATATGGATTAAAAACCCAAATTATGTACTTAACAATCCTGAAAAAGTTACAAATACGAAAATACATACCCAGAAATGAGAAAATACGCTTTAAAAAAAAAATCACCATGGAAAAAAAAAGCAGATATGTTTTTAAAACAATATTTTATATTTCTTAGTGCATATTCATATACAAGTTCTACAAACGTTATATTCAGGCATTTTTAATGTACAGTTAGTCATAGCTGTGTGTGTGTGTCAGAAACGAAATACCAATAAGAATTTCTACGCTATTTCTAATAAAAAACCTTGAATTTTTACTCGTGTATCGAGGTGCTGTAGATGGGACTTTAACAGCTCTACCCACCTTCATCATCGCTCTGCCAATAAAATGCAGTAGTATATTGTGGCCATGGTTGGTATAAGAGAATAGGGATGATGACAATTTAATAGTTATCTCATACAATCTTTAAGATGAAAAAAAAATTTTAGAAATGTGACAGTGGAAGGCATCTTTACCCCGGGAGTTACCAGTCACGTCAACAGGAACTAATGGATGTCATATATTGATGATATTAGATGCTAACTAATTATATGTGATAATGTTATGAATATGATAAATGACAATAAGTCACAACACGGTGAGTAAGATGCTGAAGATGCAGCATATCAATGATTGCGATTAATGTTATATGAATATGATAAAAAATATATATAAATAATGAAGATATATATGTGTAAAAAATGATGAATAATATTTTACTCGAGGTAAACAAGGAATATACTAAGTGTAGCATGAAGTATAATTACAATGGCATATGCAGTGCATCAATTCTGGCAGTATCGGAATCAAATCAGCCTCATATACAAGTACATGTCTAAGTCCTGGATCATTGAATCTGGACATCTCGAGGAAATGTTTAGGTTTATCAAGTCTAAAGGTATCAGTGCCTCATGAGGATGTTCAGAGTCAATGTTGAGAAGAGAATAATAGAAATTTCTGCAGAGTTCTTTGGGCATAATCCATGGTTATCTCAATCTTGTTCGTATTTCTGATGGACCAGTGGAACCTGATGAACATTGGAGTGTTACACTTTAACCCTTTGGTGGGGGAAAATAAAATCTCCATGTGAATTTCGAGGAAAACAAACCCTAACAATTGTTAGTTAGTTACTGATCAACACTATTAGATTCTGTAGAGTATTTATGTTAATATTTCTACCCACAAATTAGATTTATCTAATAAACAAATAAATCTCTTCATAAATGCATGCATAATACATTCATGTTAAAAAAAAACTCATAAATTTACATTATGATACTTTCTTGACAGTGATTTGCAATTTTTCAAATAAAAACCTAATGCTCTATTATCGTAATCCTAAGCCGACATTGCAACTTTTACAATCCATCAGTATGCATGCAATTTATATACATCAATTTTTTTTTTTCAGAAATCAATGTTTCTAGACACAATTCAGAATAATATGAAAACAAATATAATCAATTTAAATCAAATGGTATTAATACAGATTTCAATTTTTTTTCGTGCAGTGTTTTATGTTTATACATATATATATATTTTTTCTCTCTTTCTTTCTTTTCCACCTTGCTGTGGGGTTTTTCCTGCACGTTACATGTTTTATGTACATATATCACAATAAAATTAGAAATAATATGGATAATAAGGCAGCTACAGGTCTCATAAAAGACAAAATAAAGACTCCAGTTAATTAGTAAGACTCTGCCAGTCCCTGCAGAGAATGTTCTTTGTCCTTGCGTATTTAGCCAAATTATCATATCTATAGCTTGAGATGTGTTTCTAATACGCGCGTATGGGTATTCTCTGTTGCTCTTAAATTGTTTCCGGCACAGGTTTTTTAACATAATTGAAGATAGTTGTAACCTTAGAATCCCTCCTAATGTTTTTGTTTCGAATATAATATGGAGACTTGGTAGGGTGACCATACATCCCGTATTTCCCGGGACAGTCCCGGTATTTTCTGACCGTCCCGACTTTTTGGCAAAAGTGTCCCGGTTTTTCCCGTATTTTACACGAAGCCTACTTGAATTTTTATTCTTCATTGAAGTCAAAGATTAAAATTATTTTTCAACTCATAAATTATATTATGATAATTACAACTATAAATAAGAATATTAATCTCCCACATTTGTCTTGGTGAACGTGTTTTTTTTATCGTGGAATTCATTTTAATCCACTGCAATTTGCAGTAATGCTTCATTTCCCGCGAATTGTGATATTTCCGTAATTTCAGCAATATTTAGAAATTTTGTTCGATTTTGGCGATGTCCCGTATGAGGAATCCCAATTTCCCGTATTTCTCTCAATCCATTCAATGGACAATCGCCTTATATAGGAGAATTCTGTTGTTGTAATAGCACAGCTTGCCTCTGGGGAAGCATATTTTGTATAACATGTTGACTTCCTGATAGTTTCTACATGAATTCAGTATTCAGCTAGACACCCAAGTATTTTACAGATGCTTGTGCATTAAATTGATATAAAAGTGTTGTAATAACAGTAACTTAATATTTTTGTTTTATGAAAAATATTACCCTAACTATATATAAATTCAAATTTTTAAATGAATAATTTTTTTTTAAAATAACAAAATTTAGTAAATTTGTATACAATTTTTAAAAAATATTTTAATGAAGGGAAATTATTTTTGACAATGAAAACAAAATCAGTTCAAATTTTTATCAATAGAGGACACTGCATCGAAGCAAATCACGGAATTAGTAACCCTGTCCTTTCTCCAATCTCTTCTGCATCCGATAAGTTCGTGAAGCTTCAATCGGATCGGCAATTCGTGGCTGAGTTCGAACAACTTTACCAACAGTGCTTTAAACACCGATGTTAACTTCACAACGGAAATCTTATGTATCTGCGTTTTATAGAGCTTGGATTTGCATATTTTCAGTGATTTGATTTCGTGAAGCGTCCTCTACGGAAGAAAAATTAAACTAATTGTTCTTCTATACCAACCCCCCCCCCCCTCCACGTGAAAATAACTTGTTCGCAAATCACATTCAAATATTCCGATTCTTTGCATTTTCATAAATTTCTAAATCATTTACTAGTTTATTGGGACACATTGTATTATATACTATAATTAGATTGCCAGCTATCCCGTATTTCGAAACGATATCGCAATAAACCGAAAGATTCTTTCGGGACGAATATGGGTACAGAATTACGTCTACGATTTAGAGTTATCAGATAGCTCATTAACGAAATGAAATTGTGAATTCTATATTCAATAGCTTGGTAATCAAATTACAAAATCCGCAATCCTCAATGAGTAAAACAACAATATATATAAATGTATATAACAAACGCTATTATAAAATTTATTAAATTACGAACTAAAATCTCATTTTGTTGAAAAATAATAATATAAATCCTAGAAAAAATTACGTTTGATTCATTAGAAATATGAATTATTTACGTTTGATTCATTAGAAATTTTATAGACGATATGTTATGAATAAAAAATACAATAACATTTACGTATTGGTAAAAAAAAACAAAATGCAGGTCTTCAATATTTTATGTTATAATATTTAGCTTTGTCTTTTATATCAAATGTTTTCTATTTTAGTATCAAAAACCATGAAGCTGCAGTTTTTGATAAATTTCGATTAAGCTACTTCTCACCATGAACATTTTTTACGCATGCATAATAGAATTAGATGCATTATTATAGAAAATATTCAGATACATGCCCTGATGTAAATGATTCTCTCTCTGTCAACAGTTATTCTTTTTATTCGAAATTTCAATAAATTCTAAGCGTTATCAATCAATATATCACACGGTATTTTTTCATGATAAATGTTGTTTAAGGTTTGAAAAAAGAGAGGAAATGATAAATTCTTCATATTACAACGGGGAATTTAAAAGTTCTTTCCTTGTATAAAAAGCTTGATATTTCGTAGCCAAACTATTGAGAGAGACGTTGATACCTTTTTCATTGATATATTATGCCTTTATGTTACGACATAGAAAAGCTTTCAGTCAATGACGATATCATCAACCGATATTTCATCGCCTTTTGTGTGGAGAATCTCATGCTCATACATTTTTGGACACCGTTTCGAATAGATTTGAAATATGTTCACACCATACGGATATCGTATATCTTTTTATTTACTTTTTACCATCTCTGAGAACAACTCGTATCTCTCGCAGTATATTGAAGTAGAATATGGTGGCGTAAAATAGAAAAAAAAATTACCTGTCGTTTTCAAATTTTAAGTTATTGGATAAAAAATTTAAAATATTTGGAAAATCTTAACATCTCAGGTGACCTCAGATGTTAAGGTCATCCATACGACCCGTATTTTCCAGTAATTTACACCGTCCCTAATTTTTTTTTTAAAATACAGTCTCGTTTCTTCCCGTATTTTCAACAAAGCTCGCTTGAAATTTCATTATCTTAGGTGAAATGGTGGATAATTTCATAACTTGTACGCTATATTACGATAATAGTGAACATGGATTATAAATATAATTGAAATTCGCTATAACGACTTCTCTTGTTCCATGGAAAATGGGCGTTGTATCGATCAATTGAGAAAAAATATATTTCTTAAAAGAATTCATGTTTGGATGGAGTAAAAAATATTTTATTATTCATTTTGTTAAAACACGGATTTATTTGCCAAAACATTTATTTGAACAAAACAAATAATAACATAATAAGTAATTAAGCAAAAAGCAAACCCTTGTAACCAATCGCTGCCGTTCATTCTTGAGAAATGCAAACAAGCTTTCTGTCCGGAGCGAAAGGTACTCCAGCAAATCCGTCACTGATGAAATCCATGATTATAAAAGCTACGATAGCGAATTGATGGGGGGAGGCTGGATTTAAATGATTGATTACATTATAATTTTTTTTTTCCACCCACGATAATTAATGTACATGCTGCTTCATTATGGTATAAGTTACGCAGGGGAAAACGTGCAACGATGGAAAGAACGAGTAATGAAAATAGTACATGTTAACATGTGAACATCATTTTAAACTCTTTTTATTCTAAAAAAAAAAAAATCTTCCATCAGCATTTTCCGAAGTCTTTACCATGATAATATATCGTTTAATATAAGTTAATTATCGCACACAAAGATGAGAAAAACTTGTCTAACTTCCACGCTAGACATTTTTAAAAAGAAATAAATTTTTTAGGAAAATTTTCATATAAATAAGGAAAGATTAATCAAAAACTATACCTCATTTTTCATTCAGTCTAGTTTAAATATTGGATAGTAAAAACCATTATAATGTAGATTAATAATGATGCGTATTTGGTCAAGTAAAAATTTCACTGTAAGCCTCCAGAACGGTGGTTTTTCAACCGCTGGACCGCGAAACATCGCGCTAAATTCTTGAATTCAGTACATAATTAGGGAGATACATTGTTGCGGGGAGAGAGAGAAGCTCTAGAGAAAAAATTTATATTTATTTGAAAAAAAAAAAATTGTTGAGCCGTGGCAGTAATAAAAAACCGAACAAAAAAAAACTCGAATAGAAGTTAATGCAGTACAGGAACAATGCTGAGGAATGTATTTATAAAATTTAGCTTTATCTAACTATTTGGAAATAGTGAATCAACACAGCAAAAAGTAATTGCTTAAAATCCGCGGTAAACATAAAAACATGGTAACCGGGATTATCGTGCATGAAATTTAAGTCTCCGTGTAAAACATGAAAACGAAGGGTCTTTATACGTAATTAAAGTTCCACTTTGAATTGGCCATAAAAAAGGAAAACTACAAAATGATATCAAACTTGGTAATAGTCTACAGGAGGTCATAAGGTTCTATTTTTCGCAAAAAAAAAAAAAAAATAGTTTAAAAACTCAAACCACCAGTGGAGAATGGCGCTGTATGCAATATTGTTAAACGAATTGGTTTAACAGTAATTGGAAATGTGAAGGCTCCGTCCATCAGAGGTCGTCCCAGCCTCGGTTGGTAAAGAACTTGCTTCTAACGTTCTATGCCTGGATTCGAACCCATGAACCTTGATGGTAACCTTCATAGTGGAAGACGAGCATCTTACCACGGCGCTACTCGGGCGCAACGTGTAGGGTCTGGGCATAGGGACAAAAATTTGATTCTGGTCCAACACGAAGACCAAAACTTATAATTCATAATAATATTATAAAGTCAGTTTGCCCTTGTCAGATTGCTTGAAAATGTAAAATAAATAGTTATATAATCATGAAAAGATCATATAAATTTTATACAGGTAAGTGCTAATGCGGCCCTTTATCTCATTAACCGTCCGTCGTAGAGGTATAGTTTCAACTTGAAAAAAATGTCAAAAGGATTTCAAAAATTACCCTGTATCAATTTTGGGAATGAAAATACAGTGTGTAACAAGATAAAAAAAATCTACATTTTTATACGTTCCCCTGTCTTCTAACTTTCAATGAGAAAGTTGTTGCCCGGTCTCTCCTGCGGCAAGCAAAAAAAAAAAAAAATTCCATCTTTGTAAGTGCAATATTCGTTAAGATCTTTGAATTAAAAAAAAAAAACTGGTTAAAACTTGGGAAAGGACAGCAGTTTATGCTGTTATTTAAGTTTTCTACGATTTTTGATTTCAAATATCTTGGCAAATATTGCATTTAGAAGCATGCAATTTTTTCTGTTGGTCTCAGGAGATACAGAGCAACAGCTTCTCCTAATCGGAAGTTAGAGGACAAGAGGACGGTGTAAAAATTTAAATTTATAATTTCGTGAAAGACTATATTTTCCCTCTCAAAATTGGTACAGAGTAATTTTTGAACTTCTTTTGAGCAATTTTTAAATTGGAACAATACCTCTACGATGGGTGATTGATGAGATAAAGGCCGCATTAGTACTCATAGGGAACCATTTATAGTCAAACTGATAAAATTTGAAAGAAAATTTGCATTTGAAAACGCACTGAAAAGTAAATAAAATCAACAAAAAATATAAAAACATATCTTGAAACGTTATTAATATACTCATTAACTTAATTGGCTTTTCTTTAAGTATCTCGATCAAGTGAAGCTGAATTTGAGCTGCTCTAAAATAATAAAAAATAACCGCATCAAAGTAATTTTTCCTCATTGTCCGAAAAGTTACCTGTCGACTCTCGTTATTAAATTCTCAGAATTCCTGCAAATTTCTAAAGAATTTCGAGAAATGCTTTCTTTTTTTGAGAGCGAGCAAAATCTTTTGGCTCATTTCTATTTTGAGAAACTCGAGACGTAAGAGCTCTGATTTAATTCAGCAACTTCTTTTTCCCCGAAAGTTTCGTTTTTTTTTCTCATTTTTCCTTAACGACTTGTCCAAAGTGTCATTACATATTCACGAAGTGCATTCCTTTTAAGGGGTACAAAAATTTAAATGAAAGATTGCTCGTTCCTCGTTTTTTGAAGACAAATTTTGAAAGTAAGTGCACTGAGATAATTTCAATCATGGGTGCGCAACCTTTTCTGTTCGCTTGCCAGATATGCGGTAATTCTGCCACTTACACGCCAGAAACTTGTATATGTGTAGGGTGACTATATGACTTATGTTTAATGGGCAACTTTATTTGTCTATAGCCGGGATTACACTTTAAAAGTGTGATAAAAGTCCTTTTATAAAATCTGAGAAATGCAAACAATAAGTTCAACCGGTTGTGATTTCTAGAATGTACGCAATTCTAGAAATCCACTACGTTATCCTATCCGTTATAACCACTCTATCGTTTCGTCGGAAACCGCCGTTATATCCAACGGCCTTTATATCGAAAGGAAAAAAAAAACATGATAGTTGTTATATGGAAACATTTTAGATTTACTCTACCGGCCGTTGTAATGGCATGGTCGCCGTAACGTTAGGTCGTTATAACAAGCATAGTCATAGATTCAATTTTCGGGAAATGAGAGTTCTTCACGAAGTGAACGACCGATTTAGACTTCTACGAAGGCACATACATTCGGGCCGTCAAAAATAAATTAGTAAGTAACAATAAATCACAACACCACCGATCGTAGCACGATCGATCATAGCTTAAATTCATTACGAGTGGGAATTTTAAGAAAATTCGAATGGACCAATCAGATGGCTTCATTTTGCAAGCAGCCAATCAGGTTATTGCAAAAGGCACTCTAAGGCGCTTCGCTTCATCCTTGCCATGACATTTGACTTGGTTATAGATTTTTCGATTGATAGTTATAACACATAGAGTTTTCGTTCTGCTGAGCAACCGAGATTGACGATTTGGTAATCAATCCAAGTGGGATACTCGGTCAGCGTGATATGTTCAAACCGGGTTTTCCTAGGAGCAGTTTTTCTATGGTGCGCGCAGCGTGAAGACGCTGATTGGTCAAAAAAACCTGAATTGCAGGTTTTTAATCAATCAGCGTTTTCGCGCTGCACCCGCGCTGAAATTCTACTTCTAGGAAAACTCTGCTTCATCCTCTGGAGATGACACCCATAGCGTGTCAAAATGCACTAGGAGTTTTTGGTATTTCATGGTATTTGCGTTATTCGTTGATGATTTTTTGAGCATTATTAGGCAGTCCTAATCTTCCAGAATACGCATAATTCTCAAATAAAGTTGAAAAATCTGACAAAAATATGGAAACGATTTATTACCTTTCTTCTCTTCATTAAAGGCCAATTAATTATTTTTATCCTTACATGATACACGCATTACATTATTTTGCAATAAAAATAAAATAAAATTAAAACCAACGTAAAGAAGATAAAAACGGTCACAACAACATTATCAGTCTCATAATGTTCACACACACACACATACATACGCGCGCGCGCGCGTATCCATTAAGTAAATAACAGCTTATATCAACATAAAATGACCAAAAAATTTCCACGAACGGGGAATTTTTCTAAGAATTATACCTAATTTTTTTCTCTCTCAAATTTTCTCGATGGTGATATAATTGAATCACAGGAAATAACCATTGCTTACTTGGAAGTCTCCCCGCAACGCATAGCTTACTTAATATGATTAGTAATCAGCGTTCATTCGATTAAGCGTTTCATTATATTTCTAATTAATCAATTAAATTACGATGAGCAATGCTTGCATTCTCGAAATATTTTCCCTTTCAGGAAAATTCGATAGAAACGAGTTATTTTGGCTTCGTAGGAGTATTAAATAACAGGAAGGCTTGGGATATTTTTGTGGTTTTAACTCTTTTCCTGATGGAGTTTTTGGCGATGAACTGAGATCTTATGTACATGCCAGGTGTTCTTAACCTGTGGGGGTGCGACCCAAAGTTGGGACGCAGGAGATTTTGAAATGAGTCGTACGAATCGACGTGCAGTCCAGTTTTGAATCCATTTGTTTGCGCTACTGATTTCAAGGGTGTCTTTACGACATCGGTGGCATTAGCGAGTATCCAGGCATTTTTTGGGACCTCTGAGCATGATTTTAATATTTTTGGGGAAAGTTGGCATCTCATAAATGCACATTACAGAATGAATAGAAATGCTGAAAAATATGAATAGAATGCTCGAAAATTAATGAACATTCACAATTTATGAGGATTTGAAATTAATGAAGGAAATACACTCATGTCCATAAATTAAGGATAATGCCAGCGAATAAAGGTTCAGAAACAAAACAAACGTTACTTATTCATAAAGCCCATTTATTAAACAAAAGATAAAGAACAAAAACGATGGTGTATGTATGATACCATTCATAAAAACTACGATTTTTGTTCCCTGGAGCAATTGTAAAAAATATCTCCTTTACAAAAACTTTCTATTACATGGTTGGTATGATGGTTAATACATTGTATGTCTCCCATGCGATGAAATACAGTCCGTACAACGCCTAGGCATGCTGAGTATCAAATTATCGACCTGATCTTGGGGAAGATCACTCCACTCAGCTAGCAATGCACTCCGAAGTTCCGGTACACATGTAGGAGGTGGTTGACGGGCTGCAACTCGTCGGCCAAGCATGTCCCACACATGCTCTATCGGATTCAAGTCAGGTGAGAATGCTGGTCATTCCATACGGGTTATATCCTCAGATTCAAGGCATTCGTTTACGATGTTTGCTCGGTGAAGACGGGCGTTGTCATCCATAAACACAAATTCTGCGCCCGTGGCACCCCTAAACAAACGTACATGTTGTTCCAGAATGATGTCCCGATAAATTTGGGCTTTCATGGTTCCGGTTTGAACAGGCAGATCTGTTCTGGAACCCAGTATAATTCCACCCCAAACGAGCAATGCTGCACCACCGTAACGGTGTCGTTCAATGATGTTGTCTTGGTGGTAACGGGTACCTGGCGTTCTCCATATGAAAGTCTGACGTGAATCAGACTGCAAGCTAAACCTTGACTCGTCGGAAAACATCACACAAGCCCCACTGTGACGATGTCCACATTGCATGTTCTCTACTCCAGGCTAATCGATGCCGACAGTGAGTTGCCGAGAGGGGAACACATCTGACAGGCCTGCGAGCATATAGACCAATATCTCTCAAACGTCTGTACACGGTTTGCCTTGAAACTGTGGTACCCGTGGCTGCAGATAGCTGACGAGACAGGTCGGATGCTGTGCTCCGTCTGCTTCTTTTGGCAGTTACTGCCAAATACCGGTCTTCATTCGGCATTGTAACTCGGGGGCGACCTGTACTGTAACGTCTACTGACAGTTCCGTTATCTTGGAATCGTTGCCAAAGCCTAGAGATGACACTTCGGATACTTCCATCTGAGTACGCCCACATTCCAGGCGGCCGATAATTCTACCACGTAAAAAATCATCCGCATGCGTCCTCCGTGTCATAACTATTCGCTTATGGCACTGAGCGCCTTACAGAACTCTTGTGAACAATTTCACTTCTTTGCCACCATTCCTTATATACATCCCTCTTGCACTCTCGTCATTGTGACGTACTATCGGCATCATCTGGTGGCTTCCTGAAATTTGCATATGATTCTTGCAGATGTGTGTTATAATTCTACAGGTGAAATTTTTACTTTAGATTTCGATTTCCGTGTGATTCTGAATTATCCTTAATTTATGGACATGAGTGTATATGATTTCAGAATTAATGAAGACATTTCTTTTGTGAAAAGTAACGCAGGTATCGATTAAAAATAATTGCAAGAATTGAGAAACGAAATATTTGCAAAAACTAAAAATTAATGAATATAATGATTACAAGAATTAATAAACAAACTAATTTTGATTAAATAAATAATTTTTAAATTTGATTAAATTAAATAAATTTAAAACTCGCAGAAGTTGGAAATTAATGAACGAAATAATTGCAAAAACTGGAAATTAATGAACGAAATAATTGCAAAAACTGGAAATCAATGAACGAAATAATAGGTAAAACTGGAAATCAATGAACGAAATAATTGCAAAAACCGGAAATTAATGAAAGAAATAATTGCAAAAATTGAAATTAATGAGAGGAAACAATTCTATAGAATCTAATAAAAATTCACAATTTATGAAAGAAATTATTTCTAAATTTGAAAAGCTTACAATAAATTTGGGGAGGAACCTATTTGATCTATTGTCCTGGCTCATGACCGTTGACCCACATGTTAAAGACACCCGTCGCTGACTGGTTTCAAAAAATTCTAAAACTAAACATTTTATTATTAAAGAATATTTAATAAGCATTTTCAAATTTCAAACGGACCCATGGGTCGTGAATTCGGTTGCGTTGTCGATTTTTGTTGCGTTGCTTAAAAAAATTGGACCCTGGTCTGTGCTAAGTCTCCGAAATTGTCATCAATAAAACATCCATTCAATAAAGAAGAAATTTCTTGTGCTTAAGTGTCAAATAACTGATGGGTATTTGAATGTGCAGGAGGGATCAGGTCCTCACAGTTATTGAGCCGATTTCACACAGCTTGCTTTCCAAGAACTTCCGCAGGGAATTGAACCTAAACCAGCTAAAATAGTGAGAAACGATGTCACTCTCCGCTGTTCATACGAAGTATGAAAGCCTGGATAACCAAGCGGGGTACCCAAAAACTGGGTACGAGTGGCGCAGTAGTAAGATGCTCGTCTTCCACTTTTAGGGTTATCGTCAAGATCCACGGGTTCAAATCCGGCTAAAGAACATTAGAAACGAGTTCATTATATACCGAGCCTGGGGCGACCACCATTAGATGGCGCCTTCACTTCCCACCCAATTATATTGGGTGTAAACTGCCGTATGGAGATATATATGAGACCGGAGTTGATGTGCGGTAAAGTGGTTTTGAAAATTGAGAAAGGAGGACGTTTGGTAACGTTACTTTTCACCGATTTCGACAATAGATGACGCAACCATACCAACAAAAACCGTCGTCATAATGATTTTCCTACTAAACCAAAACTGATAAAAAGAAAAAAAATCAAATATTGACCCCCCCCGATTTTAACGAATTTTCACACAGTCTGGTTAGTTTTTTGACTTTGCCTGAAGCAAGGCGAGAGGTTTCCTTACTCTACCCTCAAAAGGTTTGTTTTCGAAACATTGCCAGAGGCGATTCCACCATAAAAATCAGCATTGAGTATTGTTTGCGCATCCTATTTTTCTCCCGAATGGAGGACGCAACACTTCCGCCCTTCCCATTTCAATGTTTGGATACGGCAGTAGCTGTTTGTGAGCAAACAGTGGTATGGAAATGGATACTGCGGTTTTGTCCCTTTAAAGTTGTTTTTCAGGCTGTCTTTTCCATATTATACGGGAACAAGCTCTGAGCCATGGTTAGAATAGCATCTATCCTCCTTGGAGGCAACTTGGGTTCTTGAATTCTGGGGAAAATCGACGGTGATTGATGAAAGCATGTAGGGATGTGAAAAAACAAGTGATATATATGTTTAAGTGGGGAAAAAAATTCCCGAGAAGAAAAAATAGTTCCGGCACCCTGAAAAGGAGGACAAAAGGGCGAATTTTCTAAAACGTGAGAGGATGCTTGAAATGGCGTCAAAAAGGAGGAGGTTTGGTAACCCTATTTAAAGGTACTTTGCAAGTTATCAAAGCTGGCCGATTTTCTAACGATCGTAGCGTGAATTTATGGTTTTTAGGCTTGGCAAGATGTTTTGCTCTAATTGGTTGTTGTGGATATATAAAATGTTAGAAGAACGCAATTTATGCAAATAATCACCGAGCCAAAAAAAAAGAAGAAAATTTTAATATCATTCAAGTTCGTTGTTAAATGAGAGTCATAAAAAAAGAAATACGTGGCAGATTTAACTTAAGCGGTTCCTGTTTTTTAGTAACTTAGCACGGAAGGAAGCACTCCATCTATCTTCAAAATTTAAAGCTAAAAACAGAAAATTTTCAATCGTCTAAAATGAAAGAATTTATGTGTTGTGAGTTTTTGATTGCTGTTGGTTTAATAAAACATATTATAAATGAAAGAAAATGGATTACTTACAATATTTGCAAAAAAGATGCTTGGTGCTTTAATTTTAAAGTAAATTAAGATATAAAAATTTCAAAAAAAATAATTAATTTAAGGTAAAACTCCCAGCAACTGTTTCAACTCTTTCAACCAACGCTAGTGGTTGGGATCAAGCTGGCTGAATTTATTTTTTATTAAAGTACTGCCACGTGGGATTTTGAGTGGTTTCATCAGATGAAACGGCGTGAGATTATGGGAGGGGCATGAGCAAGCATCTCTTTTAAAAATACTTTAAATCCCACGCGTGGTCACCCCCCCCCCATTGAATAACCTAACCCGCGAAAATATGAAGGAATTACATATGATTGCGCAACAAATGTTGGCGTTCGACTAACACGCCAGTCGCCGATACACCAATATCTTCGTGTGAGAAGTTCCATTGAAATATACGTGCTTGTCTTCTGGATACGGAGTCTCATCAGTTGCCGATCAATAGTATCCCCGTATGAGGAGGGCCTTACGGTTTTCAGGCTTGGCAAGACGCTTTGCCCTGATTTGTTGTTGAGGATTTGAAAATGTTAGAAGAATTCGATGAGCATAGACAAATCTAACATCATTCAAGTTTGTTGTCAAATGAGTCACAAAAAATAAAAAAATAAAAAATGGTTTGAGCTGTCGCATAGGCAAGCAAGCCAGTTTTGACGTGAATACCTTTTTTGTGCCTACTTTTGTGTGGTAGGCACTGACTTGACGAAATTGGTATCATCGGATTTGTCTTTGGAATATATAATAGACGATACCATTGTCTTTTGTTATGAATATACACAAAACATGTAATATTTACCTCCATCTGTTTTCTATAATATTGCTCTGAATTTTACAGACGGACATTGATGTTCATAATGATTTGGTTGCCACCCTTTTCATATTTCTATGGCAACATGCTTATTTTGTGTATATTTTTTCCTTTGCAACATGTTTTATCCTACACATGTGAATATTATTGCGTAACACTGACACATCGCATCGTATTGATGGACTATCATATTGACGAACACTGATGTTCATTAGTGTTTTTCGCTGCCGTAATGTCGCACGTCACTTTGTGCTGGCTTTTCTGATTGCTCTGGGGGTTGGTTACTGCTGTTGCGACCTCTGCGTGGTGGCTCTCCCAGCCTGGATGCTGAAAGGCTTTTCCAGCATGTACTTATTCTTAACCAACTCTTAATGTACTTTCATGCATTTACTTCTTAATCGCTTATATCCTCTTTGGGGACAGAGTGGGAGTCATTTTCTGGTTTGGTGGTGTCAGACGACCAAAAGCGGGAATAGACCTGAAACTTGGAAATCTGGAAAGGGTGGAGGGGAGGGAGGCTCATGATAATGCCCTCCTCCCATATCTCCACCCCCGCAGACGATACCACTGACTTCTATCGTCTATAACTTCTATGTCTCGAGATATAGCGTAAAACAATTTCGTTCGGAAAGCCCAGACCGGATAGTGAAATCATTGAATTTGTGTGTTAACGAGATCTACCTGCAGACAAAAAACCGCTGATTTATTCTGAATATTTCTTGAGATATATGAGCGTTTTTGAATTATTTCGTTAAGTACCTTTTTAAGAATACGACAAGCAGGGGCGACTCGTAATAAAGGCGCGCGCACCCCAGGAGAATTTCTAGGTATAAGTTAGATTCCCTAAGTTATCTGAATGTTAATTCAATTTCTCAAAACTGTGTTACGTATCCCGTGGGTTTTATTACTGTTTGATTGAAAAAAATATTCTGAAGAGAAATGTGGTTTTCATTTACGGGAGAATTATTTAGAACTTGTAGCGAGAGATTCAATTAAATGACAAGTTCGGTTCATATTTTCGGGGCTCGTGGAATGGCGGCCTGGGCCATATAGCTCTGTATATAATGATGTAGCAGTGGAGAGGGAAAGAGAAGTTGCACTTTGTTTGTTTGCCTTCCCAGGCGCGTTAGATCCCGCGCCCCATGACGGTAACTAGTGATTAATTTCCGGGAATTTTTTCATGGGAAAAATTGGCTAAAATTGATATACGTATGAATTTTCTTGGCATTTGTGGTTCATCAAACGAAAAGGAATATATATTTTTTAAAATTATACATACAATTCAATATTTCACTAGAGTACTGGACTACATATTTTTACCGATAAAAACATTAGCAACACTGAAGTATTTCAGAAATTTATTCAAAAGGGAAATTTTTGAAGGAAGTTTCCCGTCACTTAATGTCAAATAAGGTGATGAAAAAGTAACAAAGAAAAAAAGGTTAAAATTGAATAATTCGAAAAACTGGAACGGTTGAGTTTGCACAGAAAGACAGGATCTTATTAAATAGCAAACTTTTTGTTAGAATAGTTACATTTATTGCCAACAGATGTTGTTAAAGTTGAAATTACTTTCACGGCATCATCTGTCGATAACAACTGTAACTATTTTCTCATTAAAATTTTTCGTTATTGAAAAACATTCATGCTTTTTTGTGAGAAAACGTTACGATACGCGCCGCATACATGTACAAATATGTCGGTTTTAGACCAAAGTTTTCACAGTGAGTATAAATTCTGAAATCACTAAACTTCGTAATCAAATGAGAGGCCCATCCCTTCACAAAGAGTAAATTCCGATCGAATTTTTTCATGAGAAAATTATATTCACGTGAATTTGTATTCTATTCACGAAATAAAACCTCCCGTAAATTAACGACCAGAAATGACAGTGTATGATAATTACCAAACTAATGTCAAACTGAGCTTTTGAAAGGATACGATAATGGAGATTACAAAACATTCAGATTGAATGGCGCAGCCATTTAAACAAACATAATGATTTACTATCTTTTCTGTTTCTTTGCGAGAATTTGCCCCAACGAAAGGGCGGATCCACGTGAATGCGATAGCGATTTGTTCCGTGAATAACATTATTCATACTTCACGGGTGATCTGCATTGAGAATCGAACGCCAGTTCTCTCAAAACATGATCGATCATAATAGATAAGTACGAAGATTATTTCCACGGGAATGTATATCATCTCACGTTGTGATGAGATTCATTAGAGATAAGAGGAACAATATATAAGCTTATCGCAGTAATAATCTACGCGTGGTACTTGTCATTTGTCCGTAGTTTCGATTAGCACGTCAATGGAATGATAAAAAAAGTGATTAAATACAATTTATTTCAATAATTTCATTCAGTTAAAAATTATACATGAAATTATTGATTTTTTTGCCGTTTTTTTAAAAACAAATATAGTATTAGATTTTTTTAAAAGTTAACGGGACAAGGTATCCGATTATATATCAGAATATGTTTCACAAACTTTGCATACATAAGTAACTAGTAGAATTTTTGAAGCTGTCGCGTCGTCGTGGAAGAATTCCTCTTCTACTGAACGACCTGGTCCAGCACCTCCTAGAAATAGACGTCCTCCTGCAGTCTGCTTGTGACGTCAGTAAGTAATCCATTTTCCCTCAGAATATTCAGGGGAAAAAAAATTCCCTGCACGTGCCAGTATCATCGTTGTGTGGGTGCCCGAGTGGGCGCAGTGGTAACGATGCTCGTCTTCTACTATGAAGGTTACCATCAAGGTCCATGGGTTCGAATCCGGGCATAGGACATCAGAAGCAAGTTCTTTACCTACCGATGGATAGAGCCTTCATTTCCCACCCAACCCCACTGGTTGGAAATTGTCGTATGGCGATATATGACCGGAGTTGGTGTGCGGTAGAAGTAAGTATCATCGTTGTGAAGAAAAAGAAATGATCGGGCTCAGAATTGGCGATTTCTATGCCCCTCATCCGATCACTATGCGGTATTAGTGAGCCAATCAGGAAGATTCCAAAATAAGAAGAAACCAAATAGGATGCCGTGTTTCAAAATGTGGCAAACATGATAGGTAGTCGGAATGAGGTAGCCTGAGGCCTTCTATCTCTAGGAGGTGCTGCCTGGTCACGGTAATGAGCGAGTTCATCATCGGATGAAGGGTCGTCAGTGGAATGAGTTCATTCTCCACTAAACGGTATAGTCTTGGTTTTGTACAAGTTCATCTATGCCAAACGGCGTAGTCACAGTTTTTTTTAACAGTTCATTCTCAGCCCACATGAGTTCATCCTCTGCTAAAGGGTCGCCATTAGAGTTTGTTCATTCGCGGCTAAAGTGGGATGAGTTCATTCTCTGCTTAACAGCCTGGTAATAGGTTTATAAGAGATCATATCCTCTGCTATAGGGTCGTCATTAGGATGGCATTATTCTCTGCATGATCATCGGGATAAGTTCATCCTCTGTTTAACAGCCTGATCGCGGATTTTCGTTAATGAATATCTTTTGCATAGGGTCGTTGTCTGCTAATACCGACGACAACCGGTATTTTTTTTCCAGAAATTGTTTTTTTCTTTTTTCATAGATTACATGACTCTTTTGTGATGCGATTGGTAATTTCACTAATAAGTATTTTGTCGCCTAGACGTTTCTACCGCGCTAGCCTTACTCTTCAATTGAGGATTGTAATTTTTGATAGTCAAAGCTGAATGGTTATAAAAGTTTAGCGTTGTGAGGTAACTATTCTGTTTATGAGTTCATTCTTTGCCGAAGGTCTTTTCAAAGCTTTTATTCACTTATTTACTCTCCGTACTCATTTTTTGGATTTACATACATTGCATTATTGTGGTGTAGCTATTAATTTACACTAGGAAACATTCCCGTCATCTTGTACAGTCTCCGATTTAGAATTATGATTTTCGTTTGTCCCAAACCCTTAAATGGTTTCAAAAATACATTATTGATATTTTAAATTCGAAACGGCATACGTCTATTCCGAACACACTAAACAACTCGTTCCTAATTCCAAATTTTCTTGATATACGTGCCATAACTTCTCGAGAATCAAATGAAAGTTTATTTCTTCCACATATTTAACTCTTTAATCTAAGAAGCGTATGATTTCAATCGAAAAACTTTTTGCAAGCTTGGTAAGCCCTTTCCTACGAGAATGTAATTGGACATTCCACAACGCCGGAGTAAGTGGAGAAGTAGAGAAAGTAGTATTAGCAGCAGCAAAAGTTGTGTTTGTGATGTAAGGCCGGAAAAGATTTCAAATTATTCAATTAAAACAACTCGCGCGATGTTGAAATTAGCAGCTCGGAAAGATTGCTTAGTGAAATAATTAATCGGTGCAAGCAAAGTCATTACCAACCCTGTACGAAATTACGTCGAGACTTTATAAAAGTCTATGTTTTGAGTGCAAACTCAATTATCCAAGCTGGATTTCTTGGGCTTTTCTCCAAGTTTGAAGAAGACTTACACTTAACCAAGAACACTTCTTGGCCTTAGTTTCTTTTGAAATGATGGTTAAGAGAGTGAAAGCGTTTATTGTGTGTTCCAATTGCGAGAGAAGAAAGCTCTTTCACTCTCTCCCTCTCTACATACATATCTTCCTCTAATGACGATTCTTCAAAATGAGTGCGTACAGAGTCAGGAATTTTTCTCAATTTTTTTTTTTAATTTCAGAACTTCCTACATAAACGCTGATGTAATTAAATTAACATATTTTAATTGAGAAATCGCATCACATCGTAAATTGGATAACGTTTGTAATTACCGGGAGTGTATAATTGTCTATGAAATTGGATCTAGAGCTAAAAAATTCTGGTTTCTCAAAGAAATGCAATTATTTCCCGAAGTTTTCTCAAATAAAGCTGACTTATTATAGATATTTACACGAACATAACGGCTCATATACAGGCAGTCCCAAATTGTTTGCATAGAGGATTTCACTGCAACCGTTGAGTTTGCAAACATACTTTCAATTACAAATTACGTGCAGTTAATTAAAATCTTTATGTTTGAGGGGCCGTATACATATAAAGTAAAGAAATTATCTTTTTATACAGCCCAGTTCCCGTGTATTCAATAATCCAATTAGAAAGTTGTTGCCCCGTCTCTCCTGAGACCAACAAAAACATTCCACGTTTCTAAGCACAATATTCACTGAAATATTTGAGTTCAAATTTCGGAGAAATATTCAGAAAGAACAGCATAAATGAGCGAAAGAAGGATTTTTCGTTATTATACGCTGTTCTTTCCCAAGTTTTCTCTGATTTTTGAACTCCATATTCCAGTGAATATTGCACTTGGAAACGTGGAATGTTTTTGTTGGCCTCAGAAGAGACAGAGCAACAACTTTTTCATTGGGTTTTTGAAACACGGGGAATGCATAAAAAGATAATTTCCTTATTTTTTTGTGTATACAACCCCTCAAACAGATTTTGAGACTGTCACTCAGACTACTGCACGTCATTTGTAAAGTTTTTTGCAATTGAAAGTATGTTTCTAACGTCAACGATTGCAGAGGAATTCGCTGTGCTAAAAATTTAGGATAGCCTGTGTATACACGATGGATAGAAAATTCTCTTTGAAGTGTGATAATCTTTAAACGGGGAGAGCTGTTATTTTCAATTTAGATAACTGTGTAATAAAATGCAAGTCATATCAGATGCAACTAACATCAGCGAGTAAAATATTGATCTTTAGTGAGGAGGGCATAATTAAAATTATTTAATTATTTTTTGTACGACCCCCCCCGTCCAAAACCTCAGCTAACAGTGAAATTTATGCTCTCGTTTTCTCATACCGAATTAAACTTATTCTGTAATAATTAAACAAATAATCACAAAGATATTGATAGTTGAAATTTCTGATTTTTGCTATACATTCAAGTTCGAAAATAATTGTAAGAAAGATTTAATATTAGATATAACATAATTTAATAATAAAGATAAGATAAAAATACCAAAAAATGTCTCCATTATTGATATATCAGCGAGGTATTTTACCGAATATATGTTATTAATTAAAAATATTTCGTGGAATTCGGTGAATTAGAAAATTTCCTAGAACTTCATTAAAAGTTGTTAACATCGAATTATGTGAGTTGACCGATATTTTGTGCGCCAATCGTAGCGAGTGTCTTTCTGTGACGGTTTTATGGAAGAAAGAAATACTGTAAAAAATTATTTATGTATTATTATTTATTTATTCCTGTTAAAGTCATTAACAGGAAAGGAGACGAGCTGTAAGCGCTCCCTTTAAAAATAAGTTATTTAGTATAATAGGAATATACGCTCGTGTGTGAGTTCAATTTTGTTCGTTGAATCTCATTAGTGCCCAGTAGTAGCACTTTAGGTTAATTTTCAATTAGTTACTGTCCAAACGTTAAAAATATTGTAAAATTCAACAAAAATAGTCGAAAAAAATACTGATTGAATTGTGATTGAAGTTTAATAATGAATGATCATTTTATCAATTTTTAGGCACGCATTGGTGGGCACTATTTGGCTAATTACTCAACGAAAACTGTAGTAATACATATTATAATTTTAATTTACTTTAATACGGCTTTTAATTGTTAAAAGGATCTTCTCTAGCAATTTTCCCCGTTGCGATTGCAGCGCTCTAGCCTTCCACCATGCTTGACTAGGGAAGGACAACGAAGTGTTTCTAATGGTAACGACAGTCGACGGGTGATTCCTAATTTGACATTCGATCAGAGCATGTTGCTTGGCTCACTATGAAATATTTCGTGACATCCGTGCACATTTATTGAAAATTTCAGGAAACCACTCAAGGACAACGCATATCACGAGGATATAGACTAGCGTTTTGGATAATGAGGTGGTACGATCCCTGGATCACATTCAAATTAATTTTCCACACACTCTCCCAACCTCTCATAGCATTGTACTCGCGAATATAGGAAATCATAGTTCTACTGTACATTGCAGACTGATACTTTTTTTACCCATAACAAACCTGAAAACGGAGTATTTTGTATTTACTCTAATTAAGAGACAGAAAACTGACCATATACAGAGGTGCTGAATTTTTTCGGGAAGAAAAATTTATCTCAGCCTGTCGTATGCCCAAAGAGAGCGCTACCACTACGCTATAGAAGGGGATGGAATATTTCTTCCTTGGATCATATATACACTGAACGGCACCGTGCGTTGAATGGTGACAGCAATCAGCTAATGGTTTGTAAGTGACATCAAGGTTACCAGATGGCGACATATATGTAGGGAAAGATTTCTCCTCAACTTGCTAATACGTGATATGCAGGATTGTGGCTATATAAAGAGATATACATATACATCGTCATCTGACGGCCTCGATGCCATTTAAGAGCCATTAGCTCAGAGTTTCCCAACGTGGACAATATTGCTCCCTTCGGGAAGATGGAAAGGTCCGGGGGTGGTAGAAGCTTTGGATTTAGTATAGGATCCTATGGGTTAGATTGAGTTGGGAGGGTGATGAGAAGGAAAAATTTTTGAACAAGGGGGCGATGAAAAACTATGCATTAGCTGATTGCTGTACCCGTGCATCCCATGGTGCGGTTTAGCATATAGACGCTCCAAGAAAGATGTCCTGTCCGCTTCCATAGCGTAGTGTTAGCGTACTTGTCCGACATACGAGAAGGCTGTGGTTCGAGTTCCCGTTTTGGCAGAGATGAATTATTATTCTTTCCGAAAATAAATTATTATCTCTGGATATAGCCAGTTATCTTGTATTAACGAGTGGAGAGCATATTTCCTTATACAAGTATGATGTAGAAACTATTGTAGATCGTAGAAAATTTTGAGAAAATATAATATAAAAAAATAAATTATATTAGACTGACAATTCAAAGAACAATTTCTATATTTTTATGCAACAAATATTTCATCAAAAAACATGGGGATTTTCTTTTTCTTTTAGGGCAATTTGATTTTATTCTTCAAATTTTTAGAATACTGTATGTGCTTGGGGAAAGAAAGAGAGAGAGAGGAATATATGATTTTATGACAGCTATGCTTGCTGCATTTTCCATTATGAATACCTACTAAAGGTGTGAGGAATCTTTTTCTGCTTCAAGCTTTTCAGGAGGTGGGCACTAAAATAACTCATTTCCGAATTACGTCTCCAAGCAGACTCTTCGTGTGGGGTAGGTAATAGCGACGACCCTCCTCAAAAATATAAGGTATGCGTCACTTTAGGTTGCTTTTATCCGGTCATAAAAATGTCGTTAATTCGGTATGCAAAGCAATAACGGAGAAGTCCGGGTTCAGTCTCTCCCAGATATGACACCTACTTGAAAAGTCAATATAACCACAACGCTTTTAACGTGGTCACTAAACGCGAGGTTAATTTCCCCTGAGAAGAAAAGCGGTGATAGAATATGATGGACCAACAAATTACTCCTCCATTACCGAAATGCGTATTTTATGCTTCTGTGAGACTTATTAAATGGAACTGCAGGCGCCGGTATCTCTCTTTATTTTATTCTATTTTATACAGAAAACACTGAGTATGGCGCCGCCAAATATTTAGTCTTTTTTTTTTTTGGCTCCGAAACAAAAATATATGGTTTGGCAAATTCAGAAACAACCTCGAAAACACATAGAAAGTGAGTCCATGACAGTTACAGCGTCAAAAAAAAAAATTCCAATTTGAAAGAGAGAAATAAATCAAATTTATTTATTATTATGGCAAAGATAAAAATTTCATAAAAAAAGGATAATAACTTATTCTCGTACGAGAACTTCTCTAGAAAAAGAACGGTTCTATTTTTTTCCCTATTCTTAATATGGAAATACCATATTCTTAGACATAATTAATGACTCATATGTATAATTAGTTTTATGTTATCTTAATTGTGATTTATTATTTTTTTCTAGAAATACTGGAGACATTTCGTTAGATAGATATTCAGATCTAATGTAATAAAAATATATTATCGAATTAGTTATCTTGCGAATTAAACGAGAGCATTGCCAAAAAAGACATTATCATCTCGAGTATCGTTAACGGAAATAAATCGTGAAAATTATGCATTATGTATGATAAAGCTGACGTCCATTACTATGGACTTTATGGGTTTTATTTGGGATCATGTGTTTTGTGGACGGTGGGGACTCTAAGTGATATTTTTCCATGTACGTGGAAATCGTTCCCACATCCACAACTGAAATAAAATGACAAAAAAAAAAAGCATTGAAGAGTCTTACATAAGTGTTAATTTTTAATTTTTAATGTGGGAGAACTGAATGTTTGAAATTTTTCATTATCTCTTGTGAATGTGTCTTTTCTTCCCTATTTATATCTCGATTTCTTAATAAATGGAGGAAAGTATTAATTTTGGACGAATTTTTTCATAAATACATATCACTGAACATTTAGTTCACTGTAGAAAACTACAAATTGCAACATATATTGTGTGGGTACTGTCTATGATATTCTGAATTTATTTATTTTGTCTGAAGATAAGCCTATGCAACCAGCTGGGATGCCATCAAATGCTTATTTTTATTACGTAGAGTGTAAAGTCTTGATTATAAACCCTCTATCTTTTGAACATTTGGAAACAAACTTTCTGGTGGAAAAAATATTCAAATGACATGCTCGTTTTAGATATGTAATTTCTATTAAGAGTATATGTGTGTGTGTGTCGAGATAAAGAGGTTAAATTTTTTAAACACACACACACACGCGCGGTCCCCCTGCCATCTAAATTTCGATTTGAAAGTTCTTGTCCTGTCTCTCTGTAGCCCAACAAAAATGATTCAATGTTTCAATGTGAATATTTCCCAAGATATTTGAATTCTATGAGCACTGAAGAAAAGGAAAAGAACGGCTTATATTACAGGATAAACACGAGAAAAAATTCGAAACATTTTTATGAAGTTGCAGTTCATTAAAACTGCAGAGATGCTCCTAATATCTCCTTCACAGTGATGTTGGCTCATTAGAAACAGGGCAACAACTTTTTGCTCGAAAGACTGGACGTATGTAAAAATTAAATTTTGTATCTCGGTACACATATACGGCCTTATACTTTTGTGTAAGGATAGTTTTTGTGTGAAGTGTGTTTCTTTCATGAATGGTTGACTTTATACCTCGTTATGTTTACTTGAGGTCTTACCGAAACCTAATTCCCATAATATAAGATAGGAAATTATATTATTACAAAAAATTATAAAGACAAAAAAAAAACCATAATTTAATGTGTTAATTGTATAAAATGTTATCATATAATTTATTTTTCCTGAAGAGTTCTGGATATTTTAGAAATAAATTTGGAATAGCGTAAATAATACTTATACAGTATATGTGGGAAATAAAATTGTTTTTCAATAAACGTTCAATCCAGCACTTCATTAAAAAAGAATCTCAAAAAGAAAATACTACAAAAAATTTTTTTTTGTTGAAATGAACAATTTCCTTGATTTGTCAAAAAATAAAGAAGGGGGGGGGGAACATGTATGTAGAAAAAGAAATAATGAAAAAAGAAATAAATAAAAACACTTCCGATTTCCTATTTATTATAACTGAAGTAACACAATTTATTAAAAAAGTACAGAAACTAAAAAAATATATAAGTAGAGTTTATTATTAGAAGAAAAATTCCTTTTCCAATT
Organism: Pholcus phalangioides; assembly: GCF_987345545.1. Taxonomy (NCBI): domain Eukaryota; kingdom Metazoa; phylum Arthropoda; class Arachnida; order Araneae; family Pholcidae; genus Pholcus; species Pholcus phalangioides. Next base: position 27,040,741 of record NW_028301628.1, read on the forward strand.
TTAAATGTTCGAAAAACAAAACAATGTTTAAATAACTTTATATTTGTGAGTAAAAATCCTCCATAACCGAAATGAATTTGAGAATCTAGTTTTAATAATAATAAAGTCCTAACATAAGGGAATGATAAAATCACGATAACTATAGAACTTCGAAATTTCGTTTAACGACAGACAGAATATAACACATTACAATTGACGGAAAAACTAAATTTATAGAAAAAATGGGAATTGATGATATTAAAACAGAAATTTCAAATTCACTCATATCATTTGTTAAACCTGTTAAAGAAATTATTTTTTTTGTGCATATGATATATATCCTAACAAAGTTACAGTAAACTCCATACATTCTAATGCAAATTTACGAGTTATGCGGAAAAAAAAAAAATAAGAATAACTTTTATGTGAATTGATTCAGATACTTCTGAGAGAGATTCTTATCTCTCTTACTCTATGACATCTCTTTCACGTTTTTTGGAATCTAAAAATGTTATAATTATACTCAGGAAAACAATTTGTTTTAATGAATGTACATCTTGGAATTAGTGAATTAGTAATTTCTTAATTTCCATTAAAAACAGTGTATTTATAGAGTTTATTATTAGGTGAAAAGAAAAAAAACTATTTTTTTTTCAATTTATTTTAAATATTCGCAAAACAAAACAAAATAATATTTAAATCTTTTTAAATTTGCCAGCGAAAATCCTCCATAGCTGCACTGAAGTAAATTTGAGAACCTAATTTTAATATTAAAAAAAAGTCCAAACATAAGGGAATAAAATAAGATCACGATAACTATAGAATTTCAAAATATTATTTATCAACTGACAGGATAATACACATTATAAATGACAAAAAAGCTAAATTTACAAAAAAGTGGATGATATTATGAGAAAACTTTCGAATTCACTCATCTCATTTCTTAAGCCTCCTAAAGGAAAAATGCTTGTGTGTGCATATATATATATCATAAGAAAGTTACAGTAAATTCCATACATTCAAATGCTAATTTACGAGTTATCCAGAAAAAAAATTATAATAATAGCTTTTGAATTTATTCAGATACTTCTGCTATTCTTATCTCTTCTACGCCATGACATTTTTTTTTCGCGTTTTTTTGGAATCTAAAAATGCGGTAATTATATTCGGGAAAGCAATTTGCATTTAATGAATGTAAATCTTTGACTTTTTGAATTAGTATTTTTCACAATTTCCTATTCTTTCAAAACTTTTATTATTACTTTCTTCTTTTTATGGATATAAGACAGTCTTTCTTTTTTTTCACGGTAAACTATTCACAAATCACTTCGATGCAGTTAATGACTTCCTTCAAGAATTTCAAAGCACATAAAATTTTACGACGTGTAGATAATGATCGAGGAGATAAAATATTGCAACTTTTAAATTAGCATGAGAAATAACTAAGGGAGTTTTTCTTTTCCTCAGCCGAATGAACAAAGTAAAATATAAAAAAAAAATAATAATGACGAGAGTAAAATAATGAGTAGAGGGAACGGTAATGATTCATGCAATTACTACGTCACCGAAGTCATCTCGAATGACATTAAGGGTAGTGATCAGTTATAAGAGGAGACTTCTTGAATGACCTTTAATAAATTTCCAGCATGTGTGCCGTGTGTTCATTGATTTATCGATAAATAAAATCTCTCATGAGGTATTTATGTTCCAACATGTTTCTTTAAACCGGCGTTGTTCAAACTTTATACAACTACGAACCGGTAGAAATAATTGTCTGAGGAGGATATGTGAGTGATTTTCTTGTTGCCCTCAGGAAGACAGGGCAACAACATTCTGAATGGATTCTTCAGAACACAGGGTGTCCGTACAAAAAGTTAGTTTTTTTTTAATTTTAATAACTTTTTAACCCCTTGCAATATAAATGACATATCCGAGTAGTATACGTTAATTGGATACTTTTCTAAATGGAGTATGCCTCTAGGATTAATAGTTCGCAAGAAAAATTTCGTGCGTACCGTTACCTATGCAACACCCTTTATATACAGGGTGTAACTGATAACTGCACTGGTAGTCAGAACTGTAGGGGGAGGGGATGGAACTCACCGAAACGAACAACTTCCACCGTACAATGTGGGGTCGGAAAGCAAGTGGTGAGCCGCAAGAGGGCGTTTTCTCTGAAGTAGATGGAACGTCTTCTTCCCGTCATTCAGTTACTACCCGTTACCAATGTGGAGTCTGTATCGCAGCTGGTGGTAGCTTATTTGAGCATTTGTTGTAAATTTTCTTTATCTTTCATTATGTCTTCATGGTTTCCTTCATTTTCACCAAGCAGGTGCCCTTTCGCGTCTCGCCGCTTGTTCTTTGACCTCACGTTATATGGTGAAAGTTGTTTGCATTTGCGAGTTCTGTCACCTTCCTAGGCCGTTCGTTTACTGGGAGCGACTTGTAGCGATAAGCGAGTCTCGCTCAGTTGTGTGTATCCGCAAGATTGATTCCATTGCACAGAAAGCACGAGGACTTCGACGAAGCCTGGCGATCTTCAGTAGTGACTTCCGGCGGACGAGAAACATTTCCGATTCCTGTCCGATTCGAAACATTTCCGAATCATACGGCTCTTGCCGTATATACGCAAGCGCAGTATGGTTGTTTGCTTTTTTTGTGTCATTCACTTCTCTTTCTTTGTCCTTTCCTCCTTTTCCCGCGTGAACATTGAAAATTTTATAATTTTATAATTTTTCATGGGCTGTGATGGTAAGTAATAAACGATTAAATGTAATTATTCATTTATTTACAACAAGAACGCCTTCTCTGAGTGCAGATTCTGTCAGATGTCTCATTTAGTATGGACTAGATAAATTAAAAATTTATTAATAAATTTCCTCAAAAATCTTAGTTTTTTAATATTTCCTGAAGGTTATTTAACGAATACACTTGTCTGCATGGAGCGCAGTCGCGAACTGAGTAGCGTGTAAAGGTCACTTTTAGTGGACGACGTCAGACACCCTTTGCTCTCGGATACAATATGTCGGCTGTTGCCGCTCCCGTAACATCCCGCATGTTGTCAGTGAACGACTGGCTTTACAGTTTTGGCTATCAGTTTAGTTACACCGTGTATACATAATCGATTTCCTCTCTGTGTGTGTTCTCAATATAAATCTTTAACTTTAGACTGATTTTCATCAAATTTTGTATATATATACCAAACGGGACGCTATTTGAACAATAGGTTCCTTAAAAAGTTCGTCAGAGCTGGGCAAGGGCCCGAAATGGGTAAAAAACTGTCGGGCAACAATGGTTCTTTGGCCTCAGCAATGACCTTTCGAATGTTTAATTTGGTTACCGTGGTTCCTAAACAATACTTTTCAGACATGCTTACTCGTTTAGAATGGATGGCTTGTCACTTCTTCAATGCTCAAGTATATGCAGAGAACTCAGGCAGCTTCGGGAGTGTCTACAGAGACATATTCTCCTATTGTTCTCATGACGAAAACCCGGGAAGCGCCAGGTATTACAACTTGTGTACAGTAAAACCTCTTTTGTGGTCACCGGCGGGACAAAAAAAAAAAAAAAAAAAACGCTGTAAATGAAAGGTGAACATAAATCAGGGGTTTGGAATGCATGCTGCCATTATACAAGGGGGAAATTAATATTTGGCCGTAAAAATAGGGGTGACTGCATCCTGGGGATGTCCGTTAAAAAGGGTTTTACTGTATTCTCAATTAAATCTATAATTGTGTAGTGGCTATAAGGATTACTCGAAATGTTTCGTGGACCAGCAGGAAATTGCGAAACTGGAAATTTAGCTGTTAGTAGGATTTAGAAAAGAAAGAAAATTCAACTGTGCTTTGCGGGGAATCAAATCCACGTCCTCTCACTTGCCGGGTGAGTACCCTAGACCACTAGACTTTTATTTCTTTCCAAAATTCATTTTCGCATCAGCCAGCTGTTAAAACTTCGTATGAATATCTGGAGAGTGACATCATCCTTGTATAAGTCGCCATTTGGTGGCAGTGTCAACAATTGCGAGCTTTCACCTGACAGGTCCGACCGCCCCGTACGGTCCCGTTCAATGCACACGAGCTCTAAGGAAAGATTGAGATTCGTTGCCTTTGTAGTCTAGCGGCCTAGGACGCCTACCCGGCTAGTGAGAGGACATGGGTTCGATTACCCGCAAGGGCGGTTGAATTTTCTTTCTTTCTTAAATTTATCTTCGCATCAGTCAGCTGTTGAAAATCTTCATGTGCATAGCGTAGATTAACATCATCCCTGCAGCAAGAAATTCTCATGGACCGGTCCCGGTCCAGCGGACCAAAGGTTCTAGAGTACTCCTTTAAACGGTCTTCAAGAAATGTATGTGAAGTATCTTCGTGGCACATTGAAACGGTGTGTGACATGAACATATATGGGCTGCGAGAAAAATAGAATTGAGAGAGAGGAAAAAAGAAAATAGAAACTCTGGATGAAAACTAACTGATGCTGACTGAAAGCCTTTTCATGTCGTCACGTATAACATGATCTGTGGCTCAGACGAAAGACGTATACAGCATAACGTTTTGCGCTGTATATATTTTATATCTAAAAGCTTGTGAAACATTTTTTTTTGATGCAGTCTATGACGAGCTGATGACAGCCATTCTGAACATGTTCACATGAAGATGATGCACGACGAGAGTAAATAGACCATATGGAGTAATGTTCAAAAAGAGTTTTTCAGACATAAAAATTTTATCATAAATAAAGATAAATCGGAAATATATCTACACATTTTCTCACGTGTATATATCATGTTTTGTAGCACGGGCACTAGCTAGGCCACTAAATACCATAATAGTACAATTTTTTATTATTCAACAGCGGCATATCAGTCTGTAAAGCCGAATCTTCGTATTGTGTCTTTAATGCGGAGCAATGGAAAATAAAGTCAACAAGATTCAGGTTAGCAGAATAAGCCGGATGAGTGAAATTTTAACAGATTTTTGGCTCAAAAAAAGCTCAATATTTTCTAGTGTATTGTCATGATATGAAGAAGCCTAATTTACTGTAGCAACTCTTGAAGGCCAACTAATGTGTACCAGTCAGCTGTTAGTAGGATTTTCAATAATATTCTTGCAATGTGACAACCCTTTACATTAAACGTCTAAATAAGTTTTGTTGAAAATATACAGGGCATTTCAGCAAAAGAGTGAGGACCACCAAATAACGGGAAATACAGGAATATCCTATAAAATGAGATCGCATGGTCACTCCGATTAAGAGTCACATTTGGGAAAAAATAAAATTTTCTTGCGCTGTTTAGAAACATCTGGAAATATTTGAAACGCCATATGCATTATTGACAAAACTAAGAATGAATCTTCATTAGAATAGCTAAATAATTTATCTGAAATCAAAAATTGTATGATATACATGAAAAGAATTACAATAAAAATCTTCATTATTATTAACAAGTTCGTTACATCACGTGATGAATACATGCATTAATTATTTATGATGATTCAAATATTTTCCATATCTAGTTATTACAGCTCAAGGCTGTATCTTGGATTTAATTCATATACTCTAAAAGAAGCACGTGTTACCATGTTTATCAAGTAATGTGGGTGAGGAAAATAACAATTATGATCTTGAAATGAGTTTCATAATTAGTTCTTAAATAAGCGGAGGTATTATTAATGAAATGATCAGTGCCGTACCTCGCCATTACTGTGCCCTGTGCAAAGAATTTGAATTTAGGCCCCCTTCTGGCCCATTTAGGCCCATTCTGGGCCACTTTCCATGTGGGCCCTGCGCGGATGCTCCTATTGCATCTGCCTAGTTACGGCACTGGGTATGATTGTTAATTTAAGAATTTAATGAATGCTAATCAAAATGCTTTGATAGTGAAAATCTTTCTTCACAGTTCACTAGTCCATATGCAAAAATGTGGCCTATACACGGGACGTTGGCCTTCGTGATATCCCTGGGTATTTATTTATTGAAATCGAGGAGCGTATTTTCAAAAGGGAACATTTCCACGTTAACAAAATTTACGGTAGAAGTAAGAAACATATTCTTCAGGAATGGATCACTTTAAGAGAAGTGGAAGTAGCCCAGCAGGTAGAATATCGGAGTACTGGAAGGATATTCAAATGATATGTTGAAAAGTGAAAATTGAATGGAAAAATGAATTTCGAAAAGTGAAATATTAAAAAAAAGTTGAAATGTTTCCTTTTGAAAATGAGCGCTTCAGAGTTATTCCAAAAGCTTTAAAAGTCACGTATTTCAACGCTCAGTTTTTCGTCCTCGTATACGTTTTGAAGACGTTGTTTGATTAAAATAAAATTGGGGTATTCTGTGTCGTAGACATCGGCCGCAAGTATTGACGCGAATGCGTTGTTTGTGCCTACCTTTGCGTGCTAGGTACTTCCATATGATGATATTGATATCATCTGATTTTTATTTACAATAGTTAATAGACGATATCAATGTTATTTATTTGCGTTGAAAACTTCTCAAGATATAGTGAAACTATTTAGTTACTAATTTCGGCCACGTACTTCGGGCCCAGACCGGAAGACGTATTAAAATCCGAAGTGTGTCATCGGATTTGTACTTTGGAATATGTAACAGACGATACCACTCTCTTTTATTTGTGTTGTGAAAATCAAAAGATACAGCGTAAAACAATGTCGTCACGAAAGCAGGCCACAAGCTTTGCGACCAGACCAAAATAGGTATTAAAATCAGAGTTGCAACATTAGATTTGTCTGAAAAATTTCTATTAGACAACAAAATTGTCTTCAATTTGCGTTGTGAACCTCTCGACATATAGCCTAAAACAATTTCGTCAAAAATTTGGTCATGAGTCTGGTGCCCAGACCGAAAGAGATTAAAATCAGAGTGTAGTGTCATTGGATTTGTTTTAATGAGATCTACCTCGGAATCGAGATCTACCTACTATTAGTACTGATATATTCTGAATACTTCCTAAGATATGACCGTTTAAACTTTAAAGAATTTTGTCGAGCAACCTTTTGCGAATGCTCCCAGTATCTATCGACAGATGATTTAATAGGCGTATTCACGTCGAAAAACTCATGGATAATATGTATATCATAGATTTCGTGCATCAATGAGCGATCATCAAATGATTTAAGAGAAATGTCGAAGCGTACACACAGTACCTATTCTGTGGATAAATGTGAAAAATGCATTTCCCTCTGATAAAATAAGCAATAAAGTTTGGATAACAGAAAAAAATTAAATCATTGGTTAATGTGAGAGAGAACATTTTTGTAGAAAAACTAACTATCATAGAAAATACGTGAAATTGAAGTTTTCTAGAGTATAACCACGATGAAATTCATGCAATTCGATATATTTTAACATTTCCATTTGATCCCGAAGGTTTATTATCTGTATTTTGTTTATCTCTGGTATCAGAGTTTAGTGAATCTCTTTGTTCGGTGAAGGGATCACCGAACAAAGCTTTTACCGAAACGAGTCCTTTTATGTAACTTGAGGAATCCGCTAGAGAAATCACTAGTTTTGTACAATACAGTATATATAAATGCGGGGGGGGGGGGGCTATTTCCAACAATTTCGCACAATTTCATTGATGGATAATACGGGAGGAAAAAAAAAAAGGTTTTCCGCTTGCTTCTAAAGAATCTCATTACGATGGTAATGACTTCGTTAACGGTAATTGCAGTCCATGATACCATTGTGTAGGAGCACAGATATTGTGTAAAGACTAATGGAGAAGAGGACATTTTGAAAAATTGAAAGTTGCAAATGCGTTACTCACCGGTTCCGTGATATTTCCTGAAATAACGATGTTTCTCTCATTTGTATTAAATGGAATTGATATTCATGTTAATGTATTCATCAGACTACCTTTCTTAGCACTTTTCTATAAAATGGTTCTAGAATGTTAATGAAAATTTAATGGCATTTTTGATAGAAAGTGTCTCAAAATGGTTAAAAAAATTTTTGGACTGTCATTTCTATATGAAACGTACTTTTTTGCATCAAACTTCATGTAATATCCGAATCACGGCTGCGAAAAATTCCATGAATGAAATGTTTTGTTATTTTTACAGTACATTCAGCTAGCAATGAATCGGGTTACTAACTGAAGTCCAAAATATATGTATGATATGCTCATAAGTTGCAGCCAGATCTGTTGATATACATGGAATTCTTTGAAATTCCACTCAACATATCGTGTATAAAATACTGTAATTCGACAAATATATGCGACAGACCTTATATTTTAGTTCATAACCTTAAAAATATATGGCAAAATATCATATTAAAATTTTGCAACGATATACAGACAATCAATTTTTACACAATGTTTCAAACTCAAGTATAAGGGTGGATCAAATGTAAACGAAACAAATTGTTATAAAATTTGGTACTTTTTTGCATGAGTGTGGCGAAACTTTACGTAGCGGTAGAGCGGGAGGTAAGGAAGGCAACCCCAAGTGCGGAATGAACTTGCCTCAGGTAGTCGCGCGGAATCACATGGCATGTGATCGACCGCCAGCACATTTCATGTGATTCCGCGTAACTACCTAGTATCATCAGCATCGTCCAATCGGTTGTTTTTTTCATGTGGAATATTTGTGAGTAAAGAAGAGCAACGTGGTGTTATCCGTTTTTTAGCAGCAGAAGAAATTGAATTTCGCGAAGTACATCGGTGAACGAAGGCAGTGTACGGTAACATCCGCTGCTATTGACTCGTATGCAGGGCTGGCACGAGCGTTTGCGCGAGGGACGGAAATCTGAAAATGTTGATATGCGACATGGTCAAAGTCGCTTCGTCATCACGGAAGCTTTGGTGAAAGATGTCGGGCAGATTATCAACCCAAACAGACGCCGCACAATAAGGGACATTAGCAAGATGGTGGGAGTGCGTTTCGGTTGCGTTCATGCCATCATTACAGAGGAAACCCCGCTGCAGGAAAGTGAGTGCATAGAGAAAATTCTTGCGCCAAGCCCGCATACGAATTAATGATAGTGCATGCTCACAACGTACACGGCCTTCGTTCTCCGATGCATTTCGCGAACACCAAGTGTTTCTTCCGCTAAAAAACAAATAATTCCCCGTTACACTTCATTACTTGCAAATGAAAAAAAAAACAACCAATTGTCTGCCGTACGAAACAGTCGGCCGACCGCCAGCGCATATCACGTGATTCCTCGCGACTACCTAAGACATGTCCATTCCACAGTAGGGGTTGCCTTCATTACCTTCCGTTCCAAGAAAGTTTCACAAGAAATTTTCGCCATACTCACACAGAAATAAATCAAATTAGAACTGTTCCGTTTTCATTTGTGATCCACCCTCATAAAATATCAGAGCTAGCTAGCACTCTCCGCAAAATACGTTTAAATTTTATGTTCACAGATTACTCTTATGTGTAAAAAATAAATACTAAAAAAGACGCAATTTTGGTTCTAAGCGCCATATAAACAAAACAAAACATGTATTGGAATCACAAAAACTTTTCACAAAGACATTTTTTTCTTCTGAAATGACGTTTCAAACGTAGTCGAACACAATAATATTAATTCTAAATGCAAAATTATCATTACAATTTTTAAGACAATAGTTACTGCAAAAGTATTTTAAGACAGATATTGTTGAAAGGAAAAAAGCGATCTTATCTAATGACAAAAGCGGATAAGACTTAAGAAAAGCCATAGCTTCATGAAGGCGTCACATAATATTTCGTTAACTTTCAATGCATTTTAACGGCAGGATTCCAAGTGACCGATGGCAGATATTTAAGTCAATTAAAAACAGCACTTTCCTGATTGTTGAAACTGGAGATCAGGAGGGTAGAAATACCCGCCTCTCTCATGTAAACCCGAACCTCGGTAAATACGGGCGATGGATAAGGAAGAGCAGTCATAGTGGGTCTTGCGTGTGCAAATATTTGACACAAACAGTGGTTCTGGTGGAGTTTCGGCCCTCCCACATGCGGTTTTACAAGAAATAACCGTTGAGTTGATGATGAATTTAACTTAGAGAATTAGATCAACGTTTCAGGAATCTGCAGAAGTTAAAAAAGACTTTTGAATGTTGTTCAAAGCGTGGGAGATTCATGGAGCTCACTTGATTTGCGAAGAATTTACATAAGATTTTAATTAAATACGGCAGCAAAAGCTAATAAGTAATTATTTTGACGTTTCAAAAATTATATACTGTAAACTGCGATTACTTAGGTCATTTGGGGAAAGGGATTACTTGAACCCAAGATAAAAAAAATTATGAAATTTTCGTCAACAAGGGAGCCTTCTTACCTCGTACGTAGTCTTAGGGCCGTATTCACCAACATGGTTTAAACCCTAGTCACAATTTTTGGATAAGAGATCATAAGAGATCACATAGATTGGGTAAAAACCTAAATTTAACCAATCCGTGTGGATGTCTTTCAAATAATTGTGACTATAGTTTAAACCATGTCGGTGAATACCACCCTTACAGATTGATAACGATAACTTTTAAGCAGAAAAAATTAGTCTGGCTAAACCTTAGCTTCAAAATATGCAAAAAGAAAAACTTTCGACGAAAAAGAAGATTGATAACATAAAACGAAGTGGCAACAAAAAACGAATTTCTTCCTATGTTATTGGTCCAATCCTTCCTTTGTGAAAGTGATTCAACAACAAAAAATGATTACATTATCCGTGATTCTAATGAGTGACGTCTACTGTGTACACATATTTCATCGAAATGAATACAAAAAAATATATCACTATATATAAAAATTAAATCAAGGAAAAGATGGATTTCTCGACAAAAATAAATATAATATTATAATATTAGCTTCTGTTTTCAATCAAAGAAATATTTGGAAATATTTGCGACAAAATAAGTCGAGATAATAATGTTTTTTCGTTTTTTTTCATTTCCACCATAAAAAAAAAAAAAAAACAGGATGAACTCAATCATATTTGGAACTACCAATTCCTTTTTTTTTGTTTACTTCATAGTTTTCAGAGAATTTCGGTTGATTTCCGAGAATCTGTTGATTTAGTGGGAATTTTCCCGTTCACTGAGTTCAGTCTCTGTAATTACAGGAGAGAGATATCGCTCCTGGAAATTGAAACGCCATATATATAAAAAATGAAATAATAATAATAATAATAATAAATATAAAAATGGCAAAGGGCGAAAAAAGTTATTACTGTTCTGACATTTAATTTAAAACATGACTTTTCAAATATTTCTCTATATTTTTTTCTTCTTTTTACACGTATGTGTTTTTTTTACTTTTAATGTTTTTCGAAAACTCGGAGATTCACTTCTTAATAAAAAAATACATTTCTTTCTTTAATCAGCAGCACTTTCATATAAATATAAGCTTCAAAAATATATGTACAGACAAATATTTAGTGTGTTTTTTTTTTAATGGAAGAAAGGGAAATTGTAATTAAATTCAAATTACAGTGTTATTATTAAGAGGAAACAATGTCGAAAAAGTTTGTTTCTGTTTCAAGAGAGGAATTCCTTTCTACGTATATATTAAATTAATGTTCTTTTTGACACACGGAATGTTTGGTATTTGAATTGTTTTGCGTATTTTTTTATGCTTTAGTTTCAGTTGGATTTTGTTAATTCATATTTTAATTTTGTAACTCATTTGCTATTTTTATTGGATAGAAATACGAAAATTAATCATAGAAATATTTTCTCTTAATATACAAGTAGCTGTTCGCTTAGCATGGGAGTTATTGACAAGTACTATCTGAAGAGATATATACGTATTATACGGAGGGCACTAAAGCCCAGGGCTATATAGTAGCGCCCGAGTGTCGTGGTTGTAAGACGCTCGTCTACCATTGTGAAGGTTGCTGCCACGGTCCCGGGTTCGAACCTAATTGAGGCTATAGATAAGATATTTTCCCTTAACGAACTTGAAGCGAGCAACAATAGACGGCGGATTCATTTCCAACCCATCTCATTGAAGGCAATAAATTGCAATATAGTCAGAGTTGGTGTTTGGTGAAGTAAAACAAAGGTCTATATTCGTGATTCCCAACGTGGGCGCTAACGCCCCCTGGGAAGAGATGGAATATTCCAGGGTGGTGTTAGAAGCTACGGGTATAACATAGGATTCTATAGGTCACACAGATTGCGTTGGGGGCGATGGGAGAAAAAAATTTCAGGTGGTAGAAGCTATGGGTATAACATAGGATCCTATGGGTTAGATTGCGTTGGGGAGCGATGGGAGGAAAAAGGTGGCGATGGGACAAAAAATGTTGGGAAGCTATGGTCTATATAGTAAGGGCAGTTTCGTCTCTATAAGTCGCACTTGCCACCTTGACTCAGTGGGCATTGTCTCGGAATTGCTGTGTGACATCACGGCCCCGATGCGATTTGTTTTTATCAGACGACATCAGCACGTAAAACGTCCTGCATTGATGTGGTTTATTTCAAATTTTAGCTGCTTATATTTTACTGGTTTAAGTTGGACGAGATGGTGGGTCATAATGTGCCTTTTGATATTAGCATTCAAAATATTAATGACTTTAAAAATTGCATATTGAGATTTTTTTTTTGTATTTGATATATTTATATACCGGGTATTTATGTTGCAGTTGTAGTGGTAATAATTAAGGCTGGGAATCAATTAAATTTTTTAACTGATTATTAAAAAAAATTTCATCGATTTATTAAATTTTAATCGAATATTTTCAAATGCTATTCAGCCATAGCAAACGTAGTGTTGGTAACTATATAATATCAGCTGATGCCATGAAAATACATTCTATTCATTTCACGCATCTATCCACTGAATGGATGTCAAAAAATACAGGAATAGATTAAGAAATAAAGGCTGCGCCCTGCTTGAAGCTATCTAAAATCATCCCTCCCTTTTGCCAGAAACATGATTGTGCAAATATCTAGAACTTAGAAAATATGGAAAATGTTATCCTAAAATATATTCTGTAAAATGTGTTTCAATAGGAGGATAGGCCTACACATTTGCGTTTCTGGAAAAACTTGGATAACAAAATAAGTGATCCAACCAGCTGATAAACCGAAAAGTGAAAATTTGTACATTCATGTCACTGGTATAAAAGGGGTGATATGCTGAGCATGATTTCCATATTCTGGAATTTAAACCAGTACTTTTAGAAATCACCACTAGTTTTCGTTGAACCGACTTGTGTTTCCTCATGTCGAAAAATTTGATCGAAATATTGATTCAAATATTTTTAAATATGGTCACTTATCTAAAATGCATTGCATAGGAACATAGTTTAAGACATTTAATCGGTTTACCCAAATAAATCCTGTTTATAATTCAACTTTTATTAAAAAGTTTTAATCGAATTTTGATCGGATTGATTGAGTCGATCAACTCAACTAAAATTCTTAACTGCGATTAACAATTGATCTATTAACCAACCCGCTTAATCCATTAATCGAATCAGCCCTAGTAATAACGCAGTGAATACTTCTAAGAGCTTGCACGTAATTGGAAACGATAAGATAATTAAAATGTCTAGAAAGCACAATAGATAATTGTGTCAAATTATCTGTCTGGAGTTGGCTTCCAATCAATCCGATAAGAGTTAACTATCGTACGTGATTCCACTCAAATAGATCCGAGAAAAATATTCTTAGTGGAAGTTACATCATAAGCAAATGAAGAATTTCTTACTTTAAATGTTTAAATGGTTGAATGTGAAGCAAGCCAAAAAATAAACATACAGATACAAATGACAATAATTGTAAAGAATCCATTAAAATGGGCAGCACGAATGACAATAATTGGAAAGAATCCAGTAAAATGGGCAGCACAGCGATTACAAACTACCGTAATTAACAAGGTAACAAAGCAGGCGCACACAGCACTCCGTTCTGCTAAGGCAATGACATCAAGCATGGCATCAGATGGTATCAACTACAGCGTGTCATAAAACAGCCCTTATTATATGCCCTGACTAAAACCCAAGAAACTGGATAATAGTGAGATGTAAAAAAATAATAGAAAACAATGTTTAAAGACATTAAACAACGTTTGCATATGTACCTAATAATGAAGAACCTAACGTGTTTGAGGCCATTTTTTTACGGCATTGCCATTTGTTGTTTCCTTTCAGCTGGGCTGGTTTTTGAGCCCCGTGAACTACTCTCACAGCTGTAGTAGCTGCTGAGCACAGCAACCCGTGTGTGTGTGTGTGACTTTAGAGAACTTTCGAGTTACAAACCAATGTATTTAGGTCAGGAGTTCACGGAGCTTATATAAGAAAACACAATCAACTTGCATCTCATTGTTACAAATTTGCCCATACTGCACGAAAAGTTTAAGAACTCTGATTTCAGTGGTCGTAGTAAATTTAACAGATTGACTTATATTGTGGAATTTGGCAAAACTAGTTCAAATTAAATTTCGGATAATACATGGTCCTGATAAAAATTTAACAGTGATTATGAAAGAATAATTTTCGAAAATTTTTATCACGTATTAGAACCAAAATGTTGCTCTCATCATACTTCGCTGAATTCTTCGAACTGTCTAGTTATTAATTCTGAATTTACGACCATCCGTTTGGCTTGGTTTTTCGTACTATAACTGCTCAACCACTCATGCACCTCGTAAACATTGTTTCAAGTCAGTGTATCTCAACCTTTCTGAAAACAATGACCAGTAAAATGTCCGAAACAATTTGGTGGACCACTTGTGTTCCACATTATGGGTCTTCCTGTAATTTTTCCGTTGTTTCGATTTCTTTTATACATTTGTCCCGTTTTTCCAACGATACTTATTTGAATTTGTAATATTTGCTAAAGTCGTGAATAGACGGAGTTTTCATAACATATATCATATTATGATGATTATGACAAAAATTATAAATTTTTGTCTCGTGACTCAAAAATTATAAATTTTTGTGTCACATATTTGTCAGGATTAACGTTTTGTCCTCAAGTTTTTTGAATTTTAATTACGGTTGCGGGGGGTGATTGTGGCTACTTCTGACAAGATTTTCGATGACTGTTGACGATGCCCCGTATTTTAAGGATTATTATTTAATTCTTCCAGCGGCAATCACGAGATATCTCGTCAAACTTGATCTGTTTTTTTCTGCCACCCTGAGATATTTCATCTTCTAAAAACGCAATATAATACATGAAGCTGTTTTTACAATAAAAAATGTTCCCCCAACAATCAACTGCAGTGGGCGGAGTCAGCTCTTGTTCAACGTTAGATTAGAAGAAAGACCGAGAAAAATAAAGAAATATACGCTCTCTCAGTACAAATAAGGCAAAAAGATTTTTTTTTCCCAACAAAAAAATTATTTATCTTCCTAGAAAGCAACACGCATCATGGCTGTTTGTGCTTCACAGTGAGGGAAATAAAAGCAATGAGCGGAAAAATTTTATTGTTGTAGGGGGGGGGGGAGGCAGTTATAACTGCTCACAATCGGGAAAAATTCTTAAAATACGTGGCAATTTGGGAAGGTTTCGCAACTTCAAATGTGGCAGTTGAAATGCGGATCAGGAAAAATTTAAAAACAGCTTAAAGGGTTAAGAACCAAGGTCACCGAATTTTATTTTTATCAATGAAATATGATCATCAGAGATCATTTGAATACTTTTTTTCGTGAATTACTGTGATTTGAGCAGCCCTTTATATCAACACCCTTCAGCAATTTTTAGCAGTAATTAGCAAGTTACATGTTAATACAAATACAACGCCACAACAGGCAAAATGCCCAACGAGGTGGCTGAGAAGAAATAAATTGCAGTTTTTGGCGAAATTTAGTGACGTCCCGTATTTAGGGCCGAAATTTCCTGCATTCTCCTCGATGACGTATGGTGAACCTAAGTATCTAAGTATAAATTTTATTGGAACCGATATTGATATTATTAATATAAATTAGAACGGGTGAATAAGTTTATCAGTCTGCCTGCAAACTACCTATGCTATCGTTGTGGACCATAGGTTGAGAAAAAAAAACGTTGCTTTAAGAAATTTCTTACAAATATCTCGGAATATACCGTGCAAGTATTGTGTACATAATGAGAGTAGGGCTGTCCGATTAATCGATTAATCGGGTCGGTCAATCAATCAACTTTTAATCGCAGTTAAAAATTTCAGTTGAATTAATCAACGACGCGATTAATCCGATTAAAGTTAGATTAAAATTTGACTAAAAACTGAGTAATTTGACTAGATTTATTTAACAAAATCGATTAAATGTCCTTAATTATTGTACCAATACAGTTGAATCCCGTTTTAACGAATACTGTTATAGCGAAAATTTCGTTGTAACGAACACTTTTCTAAACCCCCAAATAAGATTGCATGGGAACAATGGAATTCCTTTATAGCGAAATTTCATTATAACGACTGTATATAACACTTTCGATGAGTGGTCGTATTGAAAAACATTTGAATCAATATTTTGATAAAATTTTTCGGCATTGAGAATAACAAAAAAGTCCATTCAACGCAAAAGTGTAATAATTTCAGTAACAAATTGAATTTGATGGGAGTTTTAGAAAGCAAGAACAAAATTTATTGTCTCTCCACTATGAACAGTAGTTGTTCGCATTCTTTGGACGTATCAGTACTTCTCACAAACACGATTGAAGAATTTGAGGGGGAAACGAGTAACAATAGGGCGTGAGCCCGGATCGATAAGATACTCGCCTAAAGTACTAAAGGGTGTTAGAGGTGTCGAGAGTTCGATACCCGGTTCGTCCTTGTCGGAAACTTTCCTGACACAGGGGTACAACAAGTTCCCTACCACAGGGAATTCCACATTGGGGAGTTAGCGGACCAACCCCTCGGTGGGTATAAAAAAAAAAGGCTGCCGTTCGGAATCGGCTATAAATTATAGGTCCCGGTCTAATTAGCCCTGGTGTGTAGAAAATGGCCGTGGTGCGACAAAAATGATCAATGATCAACAAGTATTAGCGTGATCAAAAGTAGTTTTGAAATCAATGACTAAACTAAAATAATCGATTTAAAAAAACAGGTTTTTAAGCAAAATATTCGTTTGTTATTTGTTCAAGAAGTGCCACATTAGTAGTACCACCTGCCTTCTATAAGGGGCCGTTCAAGTATTACGGAAGCAAATTTTTAGTCATTTTTGACAACCTCCCCCTCCCTTGTCAGCAAAAGTCAACAAAACGCTGACCCCCTCCCCCCCTTGTCAGCAAAATTTCATCATCAGCTCTGCCCCTCTGAATCCTAACTCATATTTTCACGAAGGGTGGTTGATGACGTAAGCATTATCCAATCCCCCCCCCCTGTCATCGAAAGTCAGCAAATCGGAAACACCCCCCCCCTTTCCATCGATGATGACGTAATACTTGAACGGCCCCTAAGCAACAAGCGGCAGGTTATCTTACCTGTGGGTACTAAGTGCGAATTTTAAATCCTGTAGTTGATTGCTCAGTTTTTCACATGGGAAAAATTCTTAACTAAAAATCCTTTTACTCAGGATTTGAATACTTATATATCGAATTGTATTGCTGTTAAACTTACGATTGCTAATAAATCGTGCGTTCGGAGATTTTCGTCTTTTATTCCTCCTAAAAGTGTGGACTAAAGTTTTCAGCACAGAAAATATATAATAGCTCATTTACCAAACAGAAAGAACGTAGGTGCCACACCACTTCCATAAAAATGCTGCCTTCTCCGCGGAATGGAACAATCGGCCGCAAAATTTGTGTGTGTAGTTATTATAATTATTACCCTTGTGCAAAGGAAGGAAATGTTTCATTCTTTTAAAAGAAAAACACACTTTTCCTCTGTACTTACGGGAAAGTGCATTTAGTTAAGACATTTTGTACAAAATAGTTCCTAGAAATGTTATTAAAAAGGAAACAACGTTGTGTTCATCTCAAAGAGGAGAAGATATATTACATAAGCATATAAATAACGGAAATTTTTAGTGGTTGAAGATTTTTACGCATTCTTCATCTGACTGATGTGAGAGGAACACAATGCTTGTGTTCGCTCGGTGTGGCGCTCTCTGTTGTTTATTTATTCAAGATATATTGTTGCAGCTGGTATAAGCGAAAAATATTTTCTTCGTAGAATAATTCCTAGTATTATTCTGAAACATATACGCGCATTCATGCTTTATATATGAAGGATAATCTCATAGAGGTATGCGAAAAATGTTTAAAAACACACCTCTTATAAAAACAGGTGGAGTGAAAAAAGTGACGGAAGCAGGAGGAAAAACACACCGTGCATTATGTAAAAACTGATCGTGAAGTATTTTACACCATGCGATGTTGATGCATGACATCAGGGTGACATTCTAAACGAGTAATCCGTGATAAGAAACGGTGCGAATAGGCAGACAATCATGTTTTCTTCAGCATTTGATGAACTACCACCAGAATCAATTTTTTATTGTGTATAGTGACAGGTAACGATACCATCATTTGGAAAACGAGCTACTATTTAGACCCGTATGTCTTCGTGTTGATTCCACTCCATTTCCTTCTGAGATGGGAGAGAATGTGTGCCTCCGCTCTCCTCTCTAGGCACCTTAGATCAACGTCCATGTTTAAATACACCTAATACAATTATGACATATACCGATAAGTTAAAAATTCTCCAAAGTAATGTATATGAGGTGCAATCTACGTTTTAATAGTGTCTTCATCGTCCTACAATGAGTAAATGTTAGGGAATGTTTAGTGCAGGTGTTTTGGTGAAAATTCCCTCAAGCACGTGTCCTACCAAGCCATTTGTCAGTGAAAGTTTGCTGGAAAATACCGAAACACATTAAACCGAAAGTCCGGACTTATCACACTTGTAAACATGGACGGAGATACGGGCGGGGGGCGTGGGGGCATTGCCCCCCCAGCGTCAAAATCTAATGTATATTTGTATATATGAATTGACATCATCATCATCGTGCCCCCCCTCACCAATAATGACCGTGCTCCCTTCAGACTTCCAAGTCTATCTTCGCCTATGCTTGTAAAACACATACCTTAAAACACGTCATCTGAAGCGACAGAGGTATGATTCGGACAGAGTTGTTAATTATTAATACTTACAGAACTGCTTTCCAAATAAAAGCCTTCTTTGAGAATATGAGGAAACAATGAAATCTTTAATTTCAGGTGCATTGTAGTTACTTCGAGAACTGATGAACAACGAGAACAATTTTCTCATCAAGGAATTAGACATTTTGCTGCATATTATGCCTAGATAAACTCGGGAAGAAAAGTCATCTGGTATCCACCGGAACTCGAATCTAGGTGGTATTGCAAACCGGGGAAGTACTCTACCATATACACTACAGGAGACACGGCCATGCCTTCCTTACTTCACGAACTATGGTACTGAAGTAAACACATTAGCAACCTTTCTTAACTTCAGGAAATAGTTAATTTCTGAGCCCAATACAGCGCCTCACGCCACAGCGCTTGCTACAGCGCGTGGAATAAGGAAGGCAGGGCATGCCTCCATAGTGGACATAAATGTCGCCTCCTCGTAGGAATACAGTCTACACTCGTTATAACAACCCCATGTTATAGCGACCATTCAATTACAACGACCGGTAGAATATGTCCCAAATTTTTTCATAGAACGACTGTCATATATGTTTAACTTTCGGTATAACGACCCTCCCAATACAATGTCCGTTTTCGATGGAACAAAGGAGGTCGTTATATCCAGCGTCGACTGTATAACATTTTTTTTTTAGAAAAGTTTACAATATGGAGGTGCGTTAGCCTGGTTTGCAAGAGCATCTGGATCGGTGTCTCGACCAGGTGACCTTTGTCTCCGTGTTCACCTCCGCATAATATTCTAGTTTTCCTCTTTCATATCATTGCTCGCCGCTCTGTCTCAATGGAAGCTATAAGCAGGTGGTCGAAGAAGACATGAGCCATGCTCAAAAATATGTGTGTGTGTGTGTGTTGTGAACCCTAACGTGAAGTGTTATTTCTGTGTAATGCTTGTTATAGTGCTGCCGTGCTCGCGATGCGGCATAATATCCAGAAAAATGCCTAATTGCTTGATATATTGGGGCTGAAAAGAAGCCGTCTTATACTCAACTTTCTCATTTTAATGAGACCGTCGTGAGACAGTTTAGTTTTTACCCTGCTGTTGGGTAGGACTTCAGCTTGGCCCGTTATGCAGTGCTAAGCCCTGCTGGCAGAAGGCTATCGATTGATATCTTTAACAAAAACCCCACGACATTACTGGGCAGGACTGCAGCGTCTGATTTACGAAGTTAACCTCTATAGCAGTGGTTCTCAACCGGCGCTCCTCGGAGCCCTTGGGGCTCCTTGTGCACTCTCCAGGGGCTCCGCGGCCGCTTCAGGAAAATAAAAAAAACCAGCAAAATTTTAAAAAATAATTATACATATTTTTAAATACTAAAAAATAAATCAGTGACTTTGATGAATAATTATAAAGTTTACCTGCAGGGCTCCACCATAGAATTTTTTAACTTAAAAGGGCTACGCGCGTCAAAAAGGTTGACAATCGCTGCTGTATAGTATCTACAGTGTATACTCTTCGCGGTGGGTCAATGGAGATTCTCATTCTAATGAATTTCTTTTGAAGATTGTTAAGAAGCTGTTAGCACAAAGTATATCGATTGTATGTATCTTGTAAGCCAGAGTTATCAAATACAGAATTCAACGTCGTTATATACTCAACTGACGATATTAGGAATTTGACTTCCAATATAAGCGGTTTCTTTCTTCTTTGCCGAAACTCATCTCATATCGGCAAACTCTGAAATGCTATTTGACAATGAGAGAAAGATAGAATTTGTTTCCATTTCAAACTACAAAAAGGATTCGGAAGAAACATCTCTCACTCTTTCTCCCTGAATATGTTCATATATATTTCAGTTTCTATCTTCGCCTTCCAGGCACGAAACACTCATTTTCATACATTCGCGACGAGGGAAAACTTTCCTTGTAAAAATGAGGGTTTCTCGGGAATAAATTGTAGAAAATTTTCTTGAGGAATCAATCTAAATTGCTATCCGGACCCAGCATTCTAAACAGGGATTCTTCCGCTTTTCATTAAATAGCCCGATCGCTGCGTG
This sequence comes from Pholcus phalangioides, assembly GCF_987345545.1. Lineage (NCBI taxonomy): Eukaryota > Metazoa > Arthropoda > Arachnida > Araneae > Pholcidae > Pholcus > Pholcus phalangioides. Next base: position 27,061,768 of record NW_028301628.1, read on the forward strand.
TGAGAATCGGGGAAATGGAGTTTTAGGACTTGGATGTTTGTTTATTTGTTTTCGTTTCGGACAATTTCTGCAACGGGGTAATCGTGCAATGAAAGTTGTTATTAAACTGAGAGAAATTCCAAACAATTTCGTCGCACATCGATCGAACGACGAACGTTTACGATGCTTTTAGTAGAAAGCGAAATAAGAATATTCTTTCAGTTTGAGAATTCTAAATACTCTGTATCTTTTTCTCACGACTCAGCTGAAAATTAGAGATGGTATAATGTTTGTTAATTTGTAATAATGATGAAGCCAGAGAGATATATTTTCAAGTGCGAAATTTTAAAGTAAATACTTGCTTCCTTATTTCTTGGCGTAAGCACAGTACTTTTCCACGATGCGAAGTTCAGTTTTAATAGAAAAACTGTTTCTTGTATTCTTATTATACAAATAAATATGCACAGTAGAAACCCACCGCTTATTAGAACGATGCACAATGTTATCATTCGGTAATTGTTATCACTTTCATAAAGTGCGGACCGGACCAATATCATAATATTGCGTAAAATGCGATTGCCGTTACCAGGATTTTGGTAACGGCAGGGTTTTTTTTTTGCATTATTTTGAAGCTGAAGTTGAACCAGACTCATTTTCTTCCCCATAAGTTATCGTTATCAACCTGCAAGAGTGTGTCAAAAGATGCTCCCCCATCTCTTTGTGACAAAAGACTATGCAGAAGATCAGAGGGCTGTCTTGTTGACAAAAACTTCTGTATTCAGTTCACAATGTACCAATCAGACCTCAATATATAGCCGCTACGATCCATGTACGTTTAGCACTGCGTTTGCAATGGATTTCCAATATTGAAGGCAAATGCAAAAAAAACAAAAAAACAAGTTTATTCAGTTTTTGGTCAGTTTGTTTGAACTGACCACGTTCACAGTTTCTCGGTCAGATCAGTTTTACAAGGTATCTATGAAACCTTTATACAGTTGAGTTCGCTTGTGATATACCAACTTGATGATTCGAGAAATGTATGAAATGATTGGCGTATATGTTATAAGCGAGGTCTTGAAATTAGTTTATATAGCAGTTGTACTCATGCGTAAAGTGCACTATTGAGATTTTCGCGGACAAAATTGGCTTATGCAGCACGCAATCACATGTAATATAGATTGAATATATGTCCTGTGGAATTTTAAAAATTTTAAAAATAAAGTATCCAAACCTATCATTAACTATTCACCTGGCATAGCAGAAACGACCGAATCCCATGCAAAAAGGAGTCATTTTATTAATTTTTACACAATTCATAACAGGATTAATGTCTTTCTATAAAGAGCGCTAGAACTATAACGCGGTAGAAATATTTGATCATTAAACTTTACTCGTAAATATTTAGATGGCAGCACCAAAAATATTCACGCGCGAATCAAACTATCAGGTGTGCACATGCGGCACAACTTATTTGGTAGTAAATTGACCATGGTGACAGACCGAAGTTGCGCATACCTCCTATACAGCTGCGGCTCGTGACCGAAACATCTGGAGGGGGGGGGGGGCACGCCAAAGCAAACATTCAACCTGCAATCAATTTTCAACAATATCATTTTTTAAAATAATTACTTTATTAATTTATCTATTTCAAATGATTAATCAGACGATATCTCCTCAAGTGATAAAATCCATGGGATAATGCATGGGTTAAATTGACATTTTGACCTTTAAGGGCATTAAACTGATGCCTCGAAATTCTCTGGGAAGGGGGCACCTTCGCACCTTTATGACGAGCCACCCCTGCTCCTATAGATATCTATGTATAGGAGGTATTGGTTTTGCTCGGTTTCAAAGAAAGAATGGTGAAAAAAAAAACTAAGGGAGATGAAGAAAAACATTTTCTCTATTGAGAAATCATCTTTAAAACAATACCTTGGCTTGCCCTCTTATTGTTAAAACCCAAGGTCTTTAAGAACGCGAGATACCTCGTCAATGTCGGTGAGAAGGTTAAAAGCATACTGTATACAGCAATGACTCTTAACCAGGGTGTCGACGGATCCATTGGGGGTTCGCAGGGAGTTTCGGGGAGGGAGGGGGGGGAAGGTTCCGTGAGCTTGGATGAGAGAAAGCAATTATAATTTATTTTCTTTCATAATTATGTGCTGAATATTATCCTGGTCCGTGTCCTTCATCCTATTGGCAAAATGGAGTCCTATGTCTTATTTTGCACGAAAGGTCCGTGTAATATAAAAGGTTAAGAATTCATGGTATGCGGTCATTTTGACACCCTTTTCCCAAAGCAAACATACTGAGAAAAAAAGACGGGGACCCTACCGGTAAAACAATGGCAAACATTACATTAGAAACATAATAGAGCCGTCTAAATATTGAGTGTTGTCGGAACGGAAGGGTAAAACGATGCCATGAACATCGCTTAAAAAATAACAGAGAGAAACCTTATAAATACATAAAATATTTCACACAACATAGAGATTTTCACAAAGAAAAAAAAGTTATACTCATGCATATATTGTTAACATGAAACAAATCAAAATTTCACTTTTTTTGAAATTTTTGAACTTTTTTTTGAACAGTTTCACAACTTATCTAATCAAAAGTAAGAAACATCAATTTCTTGACTTATGAAACGCGTGTAATCTAAAAATGCCAAAATCACATTAAATTATACAATATTTAATACCTACGCAATGTTTGAAAAATCTCTCTAGGAAATTCCTAAGAATACGGAATTTTTCAACTTATTTTCTTAATTATGTCATGCGGAAACCGAGAAGAAATCCAAAAAGAAGAAAAAAAAGCCGGTATCTAAAATTTAAAGTTCGTTCTTGTTAGTAGAGATCTACGGAGTTTGTTATCTGCCTTTAACAAGTTGAAAGTATGTTCTTACGGAAACTAAGAACAAAGAGGGAGATGCTGATTTATGTCCCGAGAGAAATTTCTGTGTGTTTCCTCTTCTTTTTAAGCATATATTCTCGAGTTATGTATTGTCCACGATTTTTTTTTTTTGCTAGAAGAAAGCTCTGATTTCGATAGGAAAAATCTCAGACTACGACAAATGAGATAGAAATTTAATACTATCTCTAAAATCCGCTTCATTATTGCATTTCCATCGAGTCTTATGAAAATGCAGGATTATGTTATCACATATGCGCATATTCAAACGTTGGTTATTATATTTTGTTTTTAGTCCAAATATTTTGGCTTTAATGAAATTCTAAAGTAATATGATACAGTTTTGTGCCATTTTAAGGCGACTGTCTGCTTTCGAGCTATTTTTTTTTAAAAAAAACCGTCATTTTGGATAAAACGGATGTAGTTTTGGTTTGGATATGATATAAAATTAAGTTAATGTTATTCCATTAATATTTTGTGAAAAAAAATTATTGCCAATTTTTACATGGAAACTTTATATATTTTCAGTACTTCTGCTAGACATTGTACAATAAAACCTATTGCTTATGCCAACATGTTCTTCAGAGATTGCTATGAAATTGTTCTGCGCAATGAACTAATAGATTTAGAATACTACGATAGTTTTTCGAGGTATGATTGTTTATGCGTGGAAAAATAAACATTTATCGTAAAAATATTACTTGATATTCTCAATCCAAAATCACGTAAATCAAAAAATTTCAAACGTATTGCTTAGTTTTTAGCTCTATGCACATCCAGAGCTATCTCAAAGACAGTGGGAAGTTTCGTAGAGATATTTTGAAAAATGTTTTCAGATTAACAGCATTAAATTCGTTAAACTTAATTCGCAATAACTTTGCTTCCAGATGTTAAAAGGATGAAAATAAAACGGTTTTGTATTCTATTTTTTTTTATATATCTCTTATATAGTATCAGGCACGTCTTCACTCATTCGCATAAAACTGTGGGATTACTTTTGAAATAATCATGAAATAATGGAAATACCAAGTTGTGGAAAATCCCTAATGATCCAGGTACTCTCAGCCAGTAACTTGAGTTACAGCTCACAATATCACACATATTTTTTTTAATGTAACAACAATTCTAATATTTAATAAAAATTCAGAAAATAAAGTAAATTCTAGAATAAAATGAATGAATAATAATACCTGTTTTTTAGCTATAACGTGAGCCAACGCACACGTGAAGGTAACAGGTTGCCAGCAACATTATTTTAAAAGATATTATACGTTAATTATTGTAAGTTAAAAGAATAACAACAATTGTGTACAAGAGATCTTGTATATGCAGTATGTCTTCAAGTAAACTTGCTGTTTTGCAAAAACATATAAAGAAATAGCAAATTTAATAAACATATATTTAAACATATAATTTAATAGTAAATTTAACTTAATTTTTGCAGCAGGTTTGCGGGATAGTACACAAAATTATTTAGAAAACTATTCTATTATTGGTAGAATATGTTAACGACAGATAGCGCTGCAATAACAGAATATATCAATTCGTGGTTAATGAATACCTAGGCGGACCATATATGTCATCAAATATATATACATATACATACACACAGTAAATTTAGATTCTAAATTTAGGAATATTTAGGATTCAATTATTGACCAAAAAAGAAAAACAAAAAAACACAACAACAAAACCCACCAATTATTGCAAGTTGAAGAAAATAAATAAATAACAATGTGTTATGTATTGTCCGCTCCAGGTTGCCAACATGAAACAACAGTTAACTACGCGAATATTATGGTTTCCCCCATAATATCCGGAGGATATTGGGGAAATAGGGATTGCCTTCATAAGGAAATAGGAATTGCCTTCAATCGCATTACTGCCGCTTAAATTACTGGGAACTCGTCACACATACCACATTCGAAGCAACTTATCGCGTGTGCTCCAGCATCGTCAGGCGATTTAAAACACGTATTCACGTCAAAATAAAATAGATATTACCTGCGCATGAAAAATTTAAAAAAAAATTATTTGCTAAAAATACTTATATCTCTCTCATTGAATAAAAAATTATGAAATTCTAAAATTTCTACACATGGTGTCAATATAGTGCCGATAGATTTTCTGTGAATTGCATAAAAATTGGTTGAAAACTCGTCATGCTATAAGCAAACAAAAAAAAGCAAAAAAAAAAGCGATGACTATAAGAATTTTTATACAAAACATTTATATTTTCGAGAATATACGTGTCAATTCTCACGAAAATGCACATAAGTATTATAAAAAAATACACCAAAATGTATATATATAGGAAACAGTTATTTTCCGGATATTATGCTGAGGTGAGCTCGGAAAGAAAAGTCATCACGTCTCCGCCGGGACTCGAACCCAGGCCCTCTTGCATACCGGGCAAGCATGCTACCATCTACACCACTGGAGACACATGAATCTGCCTACCTAATTTCACGCACTGTGTCGTGAGGCAGATTCATGTGTCTCCAGTGGTGTACATGGTAGCATGCTTGCCCGGTATGCAAGAGGGCCTGGGTTCGAGTCCCGGCGGAGATGTGATGACTTTTCTTTCCGAGCTCACCTCAGCATAATATCCGGAAAATAACTGTTTCCTTGATATCTCTGGCTGAGAAAAAAGCCATCTATATCTCTGTATATATATCGTAGGTTTGATCAAAAACTTTTTTTTTCTCATTTAGTTTTTGGCCAATTCCCAAAATGCATCCGTAACTACGCTTGAGTACAAGCGTAGGGTTCACGTGAACGAAATTTCAGAACGATTTGAACGGTATTTGTTTTTTAGAAATTCGAGAAATTTCCTAAACTCCAAAAAAGGACACAGACTTTTGGCATAATACAGGAGTTTAAGTTATAATATATTGGTTTTTTTTTTTCATATATAACTCGAGATATTTTTTTGCAATGCGCTTGAAATTATGCAATTTTCCCATTTTTTCCATCATTTGCTCAACCTGTTTAATTTAATTTTCGCCACTGTGTATGATTGTTTCCTCACCCTTGTAATTCTGTCTCTCCTCGTCTCAATTATTCATTTGTTTTTTTCATTAATTGATATTTTTTCCGGTTTTGTTTTTCTCATATTTTTATGCTGATTGGCCTCCTGTTTTTGCGCATTCAATAATATCATCCTTGTTTGACACCCAGGTGCATATCAATAAAATTTTTACTTACTTAATTAATTTATCAGATTTGAAAAAAGAAAATTAAAAATTAAAAAAAAAAATTGTCGGTTTTTCAGCTAAGCATCACAGTTTATTTGAAAAAAGGGCAACTTGGGAAATATTCATGTGGTTGTATCATTTAAGTGTACCGCAACTAGACAAAAGCAGTCTAGCTTGGTTAACTGAACGTCCAATGCGACTGGAAAAAAAGCACAAATTATCCATAATTCGAAGTATCCAATTAATCTATCCCGAATATGTTGAATGACTACTGAACCACACATGCACTTCATTCTTCTGCGGAACTTCTAACGAATTGGTACATGTGGAAATGTGTATGTCCTGTGAACCTGACGTGAAGTTTGTTTCTGTGTAATGCTGCCACCTGTCACCTACTTTCAAACTATGAGGGGAGTGTAATGATTGCAGATTTTACCGTTGTAAGCCTGTTGTTCTCTGTGGGCGGTCGATACTTTTTAACGGGGTGATCGGCTTGCATTCGCACTTCGTTAATTTACTTTCCATACTCTTAATGACGGCAAAAGGATTGAAATTTTTAATGTTACACCTTGATCTATAGGTTGAAAAGCATAATCGATGTCAAGTGGCATATATTCTCGATGCACTCTAGCCGAACAATGTTAAAATGGGCATTGAATTCTCAAAAAAAAGAGTAGAGAAAAACAAATTTTTCAAACTTTTATTAGTCTTTAAAAATCTGTTGTTTAACAACTCGATCGAGAAAAGCAATCGGGCTTCTTGTAAAAATTTCCCGCACTAAATTTGCTATCCAAAATTCGAATTTACCAAGTTGTGCTTTATTTTTTTCTTTTAAACGACTCGAAAACTTTGTTTAAATATTTTGGAAAAACCAAAAAACGACATAACCAATCTGCGAACAGACGTTGTTTTCCAGTTTGACCATTAAAGAACCGATAATTATTATTTTTCAAATGTTGCATTCTTTTAGAAGTTTCACCCATTTCAGTCACTGTGTCTCATTTGGCCAAGTACCAAACGCCGTACATCATCAAGAGATCATGGAAAAAAATACTTTAATTAATTCAAAATGCTAACTTTGGAAGCTGTAAAAATTTCGATAAAAATCTTGGAGGAAGAAGATGGCACAAATCAGTAATGAGGGTTTTTTACCTTCAAATTTCGCAAGCAAATTACACTTGTTTATTCTGGAGAGCTTCTTTAATATTTTCGAAGAATTAAATTTTCGAAATATGATTACCTTCAACCATTTAATTATTCAATAGAATAGAAACAGACGTGGTGAAACATGCCACATGGCGTGCCATAAAAATCTAGAAAAAAACTGGAATTATGTAAAACAGCGAAAAAGATATATTTTTGAAAAAGAAAACACACAAAAATGTTCGTCTTTTTTTTAAGTGAAACTGAATTTAATATTTTCATGCGTTCACAGAGTAAATAAAAGTTAATTGAATGTGTTTGGGAAAATTTTCATAAATGTTCTTTCCCGTGTTTGAATTTGAATTATTAGAAAAAATTAAACTTATTTTTGAGAGTAATTTCCAGTAATGTCTTGATGTGCTGATGATTCAAACTAAATTAAGTAAGAAAGAGTTTTATTCTTCCCTTTTTCTACTTTAATTTTTTTCCTCCTAAATGAATCTCTCGATTAACTTTTCCATTCATGTTGTCTTTTTGAAGATTTTTCTTTTATTCCTTTGTGAATGTTTTTCATGTATTTTCACAAATGTTTAGTGCAATACGTTTTAGTGAATTCGAGGAATTGAACACTTCCGAAAGAATGTATCATTTATATTCATTTTCAAAAAAATAAAAATTCATAGTTAACGGTTGTCGCGATCGCCATTTTTTAATTTGTAAGTGTGTGCAGCTTTGCTTGCGTAAGGGTTCGCGTTCGCGTATCAAGTAGTTCCCAGGGGTGCTCACAATTATAGGTCCCCTTTAAAATATTGAAACTTCAGTATTTAGTGCCTGTTGGTCGTCCCTTGGCCACAAGAGACATCCAGTGGAGATGGACAGTTAGTCCAATTTTTGTGTGTGTGTGTGTGTGTGTGGCATTAGGAAAATATATTCTTTAATTATTGTGTGTGAACCATGTTATTAATTAAATGAATCTAAATTGGCTCAAACGCAAATTGAATATAATGTTAGAAATGTTCATTTAATTATGTTTGATTAATGATATTAAATACATTCTAGAATGCTTAAAATTTGATTAAAAGCTAATTACGAGACACCAACGTAAATGCATCGATGTTTATTTTTACGTGTCAAGCAAATTTTAATTTAATTTAAAACTTGGTCGTGTTACGCTATCACGACACGGTATATACAACAACAAGCATGCTTTTACATGTAGGCTAGACCAAGGTTCTTCAAACTTTCAGACTCTGCGGATGAAATTCAAATTCCATGAAGCCCGAGGGCCAAAAAAAATTATATTGCGGGTATTTAGAATTGTAAGACGGTATTTGGATTCACATAAGGGCTTAGTGAAATGTAAGTTGGCGTCATAACGTGTGGAGTGAGGTTCCCCATGAGGTTCGTCCTCAAGGCACCGCGAGTGTAAAATAAAATTTTATTTATTCTGAAATTATTTCATTGAATATGGATTTTCATCGATGAAACTCCATTTCTCTTATTGAGTATGGATCATTATCAATGTTGAAATAATTTCATTCAATTTTTCTGGAAATACATTGTTTCATTAAGTATGAATTTTTATTAACATTGTAATTATTTCTTTGATTAATTCTGTTAGTCCCCCTATTAATTCTGAAATTACTTCTTCCAATAAAGTGTTTTTTCAGTATTTTCTTAATTATTCAAGTTTTTCCATCAACGGGCCAAAGCAAAAAAGCTGTGACGGCCACATGCGTTGACAACACCTTGGTAGATGGATCAGAACGTACATCTTATTATTAATAACGAACGATTAACCTTTTTGTACTCATAAACTTAATGTTTAATTTATAGAAAAAATAATTAATCGTGTTTAAAGTAATACATATAATAAACTTTAAACTTTTAAAAGAACTGAAGACTTATATATATATATATATATATATATATATATTCTAACTTTTTATAATTTTTCATTGAAAGCTGATTTTGTTAATTTTCTCTTGGATGCACATATATATATATATATATATTAAATATAATTATATATATGTATATATTCTTAATATACAGGGTGATTATAAAAAAACTATCCCGACATATGGGCCCCTAACTATCATACCATTCACAGAAACTGAATGAAATTTTGGCATAAGGTATTTTGAGGTATGCGCTCAAGAATGATATGGAAAACAACAGTGTCACTCTAACAGTTACGGTTACAGTGAGAAAATTTCGAAAATATCAAATGGCAACACCAAGTTTTTTGTATTGGAATGTGATCTCCATTGTGAAAAACCCTAAATAGCGTTCGAACGGCAACTGTAGCATGAAAATCACCGGCGGTAGATAGGCTAAAAGTGAGGACAACCAATAAGGACAGAGAAGCAGCATAAAATAAAGCATTTTATTGTGTTTCACAAATTTTCCACATGACCTTGTGGAGGACTAATCAGGCTGGGATCTCAGCCGAAGAAACGGTGTGACGAATGAAACGAACATTAATGCTCTGGTGCACGGCAAAGTCCTTTTTACTTTTTCCTTGCCTAGCTCCGGGGAATTTCGTGCTGCAGGTGCCATTCCAACGCTATTTAGTGTTTTCAGTATGGAGATCGCATTCCAATACAAAAAACTTGGTGTTGCCATTTGATATTTTCTCACTGGAACCGTAACTGTTAGAGTGACACTGTTGTTTTCCATATCATTCTTGAGCGCATACCTCAAAATACCTTATGCCAAAATTTCATTCAGTTTCTGTGAATGGTATGATAGTTAGGGGCCCATATGTCGGGATAGTTTTTTTATAATCACCCCGTATATATATATATATATATATATATATATACTGTGTCACATGGATTTGGAAAAGGTAAAAATTTAGAGACTTTGGAGGAATTTGTATATTTGAATGCTGTTTGTGAAAAAGTTATCATCATAAAGGGAAATTTTTTTTTCTGTCCAAGGTAAAAAAGCTCAAATTTTTGTCGATAGAGAGCAAATCACAAGGAATATGCAAATCCAACTTCTCTCTCTAATATGCAGGGTGCGCGATTATTGCCTCGTTTCTGATGTTTCCTGCTACTGGCACTTCATAAGGTTTTCATTGTAATGTGGGCATTGGTTGATAAGGTGCAATTGGCCAAGTTGTCTTACTGCAGCGACGAATCACCGGTTGAAGCTTTACGAGAGTTTCGGACACAGAAGAGACGGAAGAAAGATTCGGCTACGACAAAATTTGAACTAATATCTTTTCTCTATATCGGAAAAATCCCCTTCCGTGAGAATAATTTTTTCATAAACCTCATGCCTCATTCAATATACAATTCTACCAATTCCTTCAATTTTTAATCTAGTTTACAGTACTTACGAATTTATGGGACACCCCGTACTTTTGGGATAAAAGAGTTTGATTTACTAGGACACAGAAAAAAATGATAACAAATTATACCGATCGCCTCCTCCCATCCTCTCAAGTCTAAAACATAAATTAAGTAACGGGCAAATAAATAAATTATTCATACGATTCTTTCACGGAGTAAAGTAAATGAATCTATCAATTGTTTTGTAATTCAAAATTGATAAGAAGCAATTATAAACAATATCTTTAAACAGTCACTTAAGATTTTCCGACAAACTTTCATCATGTTAAGTGAAACTATCTCGTCTCATGTTATACATATCATTATCTTAGAATTTTCATGTTGAACATTATTTGAGTATACCAATTCCGATTTGCCCTAATCAAACATTAACACTTCATTACGATCTAATATTTCGTTATTCCCGTATATCGCCAGAGTTTTCACGTCAGTAAATAATTGGTGTTGTCTGAATAACCTGAGAACAACAGGTTCTTCGTCTATCGAGTGAGTACATAGCCCCGCAGCTTGTTGATAGAACCCCGAGAGGTATTCTTTTGGCAACGTATAAAATCCTTAAATTAAAGTTACAGCAGTAGCAAATAATTCATTACGCCGGGAAAGTACATACTAATTACTTGGTGTCCGTCACCGATACGATGTTTTCAGGAAAGATCGGAACAAATGTTCGCGAGTTATTAATTAAAAAGCTCTCACGAAAATGAGGAATTCGTGTACGTAGCAACATAAAGCTCTCTGGTTAAACACACACAAGGCGACTTTAACACGTATTTCATGTCGAGAACATTAACATTTAGAAAATAATTGAAAGGACACAAATATTCGAATAACATATGCGTGAATATATTTCGCCGAAGATGAAACTCAAAATAATCATAATATGTATTTTCTTTAAAACAGCATCGTATAGATGAAAACAATTATTGACGTTTATTTTAATTTAATGATGAAAAAACATTGAATATATAATTTATTTCAATTCGCTCGGAAATTTGAATACATTTTTAGCAATTTTCATTAATACGGAACTAGGAAAAAATAAAAGTTAAATAGTTTTGAAATTAAATTACATTTTAAATATTTACTTCAAATCGTGGATGAAAATACGCATACTTGCAAGCAGATCAACATTGACTATCAAGAACAAATTAAATGTATACAAAATGGCTATCAGATCCATACTTTTATATGCTGCACCAGTGTGGCTCTACTCGAGCAATCAACACATGGTTAAATTAGAACAATATCGAAACAAAACAATAAGAGCTATGCTGGGAGCCAATTGGTTCATCAGAAATAGAAGTATAAGAAACGATATAGGAATGCCAACCATACACGTCTTTGCTCAAAAGCTGGCCAATAATATCTTCCAAACTCTTGAAGGGTCAGAATACCAACATCTTAGGGAAATATCTACTTACCCAAAAGATCAGATATCAGCTTTTTCCAGACCCAAAAATTTTTCGGTTATGAAAAGACCGGAGGTACCGGGATTGTATAAAAAATGTATATAAACAAATATAAGCAACTATATTTATAGTGTAAATAATTAGATCAACTGCAAAATATCAACTTATTGTATATACAAATATAGAATACAAATACAACGCCACAACAGGCAAATTGCCCAACGAGGTGGCTGACTTAAGAACATCATGGATCCCCGAGCCATTTTTTGGACTACTACACCACACATGCACCCCGCCCACAAGTCAATGGAGCTCGCGGTTAAGCATTGAATGGGAGGAAAATGGCGCCCCGGGTGGAAAAGGTTTGTGAACCCTTGTTTGCCTTATAAGATTCATTAATTTCAGAATTTTCATTGATACACCAGATTTTTATTTATTGTGTGATTGTTTTCTAATTTTGAATTGTTGTCAATATAAGTTTTCAGTTTTTATCTATGCATAACTTTAATTAATTTTTAATAATTCTGAATATTTATCGACTTTTAGAAATCCGCTTTTAGTTTTTTAATTAGCCTACGAAATAATTTTCCTTAAATTTTTGAATTCGACTTTAATTACGAATTTTTATCAATTGTGATATTTCATCAGGGGGAATTATTTTTCATTATATCTGAATTTTATTTGTTAATTTCACTAATTTTGGTATTTCATTAGTCTAGCTGTAATTTTTCATTAAATATGAATTTTTAGCAGTTTTTGAATTATTCATTAACTTCAAATTGTCATCAATCGTTTCATTTGTTTTTACAATCCAGCAAAGCTATAAATTTTCATTCGTTATGGTTATCGTATTGGTAAATATGATATCGTGAATTAATTACTTAATTAACTGAACATAACTATGGTCTAAGATAGTGAATTCGAATGGTAATGCTGATTTTGTTTGTTGATAACATGGAAGAAAGCCTTCATTACAAGACTGATAATGCTGTTATGAGAATGTTTTACCTTTTCTTCACACTTATTTTAATTTCATTCAATTTTTATTGCAAAATATGTGTAGTGCCAAAGCCTCCTAGATACTAGCTCCTAGCACTTCTAGGAGAATTTGGTAGTGCGCGTATCATGTACGGGTAAAAATAATTAATTGATTAAATGGAGAGACGTATCGAGAGGTTCTACTGTATGCACTTTTTTGTAAATGACTTCTGCGAGCCGCATTCACATTTCACTGATTGAAATTTCATCATACAGGGTCTACATAAAGTAAATTTTTCTATTTTTTATAAAAATATAAGGCCACAACACGTAAAATGCCCAATGAGGTAGCTGAGAAAAAGATGCCCATAACAAAAATGGATGCTATATATTTCTAAAATACAGCAACCAAAATGCATTTATAAAAACTAAAGACTATACAGTATAAACATGGTAAAATACAATAGAATGACCATAAAAATGTTTCTGCTTCTCTTACCTAAGTATGCGAATTAAAAAAAAAAATTCATGTATATGATCCCTTGGGAAATTTACAACAATTTAAGTAACCGCGCTTCATATGAAACATTTTTGTGATTGAAAATGTGTTTCTATATAAAATCAAAAGTCTCAGTGGTATCCGCCGTGCAAATAATTAGGGATAGACTGTACATATAAAAGTTTCTGGCCCACGGAATGAAAATATTGCTCTCCCCTTACTCTACGACAGCCACCAATTATTCGGTAAAAGACGTAAGTTTTGATGAGGCTACAATTTCTTGATAAAAGTCCTAAATAATGACGAATCAGTATATTTGAAAAACGATGAGATCACAAATATTTTGGCAGAGACTTCAACGCTGATACTTAATAATGTATGGAAGTAGATTTATTCCGTGACAAACTTGATCCAAATCGACTTTTCCTCGCTGTCAATTCAATGAAGAAAGGAAAAAATAAAAATGATTCAGGAATTTCATAAGCGTAGAAAATCTTTCCGATCTCGAGTTCGATTCATTCATCAAAGGGAAAATAATGTTTGAAAATAGGTTCCAAATAGGAAAGTTACATCCTTTTTGTCAAAGAAAATACTGCTTACGTGAAGGAAATCAGTCAGCGTGGAATGCTGTCTAAGAAAAAAAAAAAAAAAAACTGTAGAAAAGCTCTTTTTAGAAGAAAAACTCTAAAAGAGAAAAGGAGTAATAATCTCCAAGGCGTCAAATAATACTTGATTTCAACATTTCTCTTTCTTTCACACATTTCTTTTTTTCACAAAAGCGGCAAAACTTCAGATAAGAAACGAAAAGCAGGCTTTGAATAGGCTTCTCGAAACTTCTAAGAAAATATTTTCGTTCCATTTTTTTTCTGTAGATGAAAAAAACAGTGAAATTCTCTTCAGTTGACAAAAGAATCGAAACTTCTCATAAATCTGTTTCTTTTCGATTTGTGGTACATCTTTCCACTTACGTCTAGTTTCCTTTCCCCATCGTTTTGTGAAATTGGTGAGTCTATTCATGGAATTCCAATTTCATATCTCTTGAATTTAGAGGAGAAGTTTCCTTTGATGTTGTTCGAAAATGAATTTTAAATTTATGGGAAATAAAGTGAAGAGTTTTTTAAAATAATTTTTAGTATTCGGCAAAAAAAAATGTTGAATCGTTTTGTGGGCATAATCAAGACGTGCCGAAACGAATATTATTAACCATCAGCGTGCTCCGTCATCCTGAGGATGATCATGGTTTTTTTTCAAAGCAACTTTTTAAAATGAAGTTTTCAAAATGACGTATAGATGGCGTACGCATGTTGTATATTCCAGGTTTTTTTTAAATATAATTTCTCTATTTTCTAACTGGTTTGCTTTTATTATGTGGGAATATTGTATATTGTTGAGCAGCGATAAAAGTGCCTTTCTGCCCTGAGTCACTACAGTCGACGTTCCTCATAACGACCCTTTTATTACTACCATACATTTTATTATTACCATATTCAGTTCTGGGAGGGTTCGGTTCTAGATTACACTTCGGGATTTTATCCGAGTTATCTTATCCCCTTACTTATAGTTTAATACCTTAAAATGTATGACTTGAACTGTGTTTTTGATCAACGTTCTTTAGAAAAGTTCTCTTATCACAAACTTATCATTTTTCCTTATCCTTTTTGACTCTTATCTTATTTACTTTTCTTTGGCAATTAATTTCAACCTTTGCAATAATTTTGACATGAATAAAAAAATTCCGATTCGAGTTATAACCAAAAAAAAAAGTGCCTCAAAAGCATAGAAAAAAATTATGAAACAGTGATTTTTCCCAGAGAGCTTAATAAATTTGTATAAAGTTGGATTGCGCGTGAACATGGCACAGTATATAAAAGATTCAATAACTTCCACTATTTGTTTAATTATACAAATGCCAAGTAACGTTCATTTTTCTTGTAAGGAGGCCTTGAACGCGTGACGTTTTGAAGTGAATGGATGGACTGTTTGTTTCACTAATTTCCAGGGAAATTAATAGAAGAGAGTCAGTGTCATCATATTCGTAATATCCTAACAGGAAATGGTAATTATATTACTACTGTTACGACTGGTCCCAAATATATTTCAATATTTCTGTATTTTATTTTTATTCAATATAACCACTGGAAAATATCATTTAATCCATTACAAGGACCGATCTTAGCTCAGCCTCCCTTTTTTTTGCGAAGAAATGGACAAAATCCGTCTTGTTGTGTGTTTGACTTTCACGCTTGGAGAAGGAAAGAGGTATAGCTTTGCGCGCGCGCGCGTGTGTGTGTGTGTGTGTGTGCCACTTCTACAGAAAACCCTGTAGTTAAGTAGCGGCCTCACTGGAAACAGGGTGAGTCATATCAAAGCTCCAGTCGACTTGATGATATTCATGTCCCCCCTATTCCCCCATTGCTTGCCATTCTCTTGTATTTTCTCAGACGGTAGCATGATGACGTGATGACTCACTCCCACTTTCCACGTTGTTGATTTTTCGCAATTACCGGTATAGTTTTACATTGGCTGAGCTATCTTAAATAAATGGAGCGTTATATCGTTACCGTATTCCCCCGCATTAGCCGTCATGCCGGAGAAAGATCGTAGAACACCAGCGGAAATTCTTAAATATCTTTATTGTAAAAATCCATTGAAACCACTGAATGCACAATGTGATTCTTATTAAACTTCCACTTTTCCGGCACGTCGGGAACTGACCGGATCTCAACATTTCAAAATCTGGAATCCCTCGAGTTTGGCGGCATGCAAGCTAATGCGGGAGGAAACGGTAGATCTCAAATTGAAAGTTATGGCTGGAAGTCGGGACAGCACTACACATAACAAGCATTACACAGAAACATAACTTTACGTCAGGTTGCACTACACGTACACGCACATTCGCGCATGTACCGATTCGTTGGGGGGTTCCGCGGGGGGGGGGGGTGCATTTGGGGTGTAGCAGTAGTAGGTAGGGCCTCCAAAAATGGCTCGGGGATCCATGATGTTCTTAAGTCAGCCACCTCGTTGGGCGGTTTGCCTGTTGCGGCGTCGTATTTGTATTTGTATTTAGAAATTGATGTCGAAAAGCAAAAAAAAAGCTGAATCACTGAATATTCCAAAGAGTAGGACTACTTTGTTCACCGTAATTAAATACCGTGATTCAATTATGAACGCGGAAGAGTTGGGGTTTTCTTCTTCACGTAGTCGTTTACATTAAGGGAAATTTCAACAGTTGGAAAATACAGAGAAGCTAAATTTTAATATTTTTTTTAAACGCTCGATATAACGACCTCCTGATATAACATCCGTTTTCCGTGAGATGAAAGGGGTTGTTATAAGAAGCGTTGAATGTATTTTGCTGATGATTGGGGTTCGAACCCAGATTCTCTGTATCACACTTTTTTTTCTCTCGATTGTATTATGTAATGAGACCTGTACAAAACAGAACGTCCAGAGACTGAAATAATATTTCATTTCAGACAGGTTTCCATTTTATAGAAGTGTGTGTGTGCGCGCGCACACACACATAAAATCATTAATCAACGGGAGGGACTACTTATAATTCCTCTAAAGGTCTGGACACACATTTCCGCACCTGGCCATTACCTTGGCACGGTTGTTAGTTGGCCGCGACTCTGCTCGTCCCCCTCGAGACCATACTTTTGCGTGTGTCGCCCATGTAGTTACCGTATGCTGCTAGTTCAACCGAGCTATGTGCCGTCTGATTCCGGTTCGGTATAATCAAAATGTTCAGCATATTTAGCAATAGCGAATTAGCTATGAATCTAGCGTAAATCATAATAATACTGTAATTATTCTAAATAACCTATCTATAAATAATAGAGTGAGTATGAGTACCCAAGTGTGTGACCATGTGAGTGACTTAAGTGAGCGACCAAGCGAAGGGGTCAGTGATGCGTGAGTAATTGAAGGGGTGAGTGACTGTATGATTGAACAAGTGAATGGATGACTGGATGTATGAGTGAGGTACAGTATGTGACCATATGGAGAGAGTGACAGTATGTGACCATATGGAGAGAGTGACAGTATGTGACCGTATGGAGAGAGCGACAGTAACCGTGGCGCGTTCGTGTAACCAAGTTACTTAATGAGCCTGAGCTGGCGGATGGCTAGAGGTTGGGAGTTCCGATCGCAGCAGCGCTATGCCGATCGGGCATCCGCGCTAAGGCCGATGTCGATATGATTGCTTCGGGGAAGCCCAGGGCGTCCCGATTAATACTATATATAAATTATACGGTTCAGGTTTTATACATACAAATACAACGCCACAACAGGCAAATTGCCCAACGAGGTGGCTGACTTAAGAACATCATGGATCCCCGAGCCATTTCTTGGAGACCCTACCTACTACTGCTACACCACACATGCACACCCCCCCCCCCCGCGGAACCCCCAACGAATCGGTACATGCGGGAATGTGCGTGTAGTGAAACCTGACGTGAAGTTTTTTTTTTTGTTTCTCTGTAATGCTTGTTATGTGTAGTGCTGCCATCTGCCACCAGTTTTTCTAACTATGAGTGAAGTGTTATGATTAAATGATTTATCGTTGTAGGACTGTTGCTCTCTGTGGCGAGACTTTTTAACGGGGAGATCGGCTCGCATTTGCGCCTTGAAGTTGGGAACCACAGAAAAACCAACTTCAGCCGACCACCACTGTGGGGGTTCGAACCCGGATCCTCGCATCGCGGGTCCGTCACTATAACCACTCGACCACCACAGCGGCGACTATGACTTTTACCGACGATTATGCATAATACCCTAGTGTAATCGGTGAATTTGATAAATGTGAAAAAAAAATCCCTAAATGAGTCTAGGTAGCAGCATGTTTAATAAATATTATCGGACTCCCCGATATAAAGAACTCCTATTTAATGACTTTCACAATTTAAATATATTTTTTTCGAATCTTGTCCCCGTGCGAATTTATCACATGGGAACTCGTAAAATTCATGAAATCGAAGAATTTGTTAAATGGGAGTTCGTGATAACGGGGGTGTGATCGTAAAATTTGTCAAACGAGAATTCATGATATCGGAAACAATCGTAAAATTTGTTAAATAAGAATTCGTTACATCTAATATCTAGGTTCAATTGTGAAATTCGCCAAATGGGAGTATGTTCTGTTGGCTCTGATTGATAAAAAAAAAGTTAAAACTCGTAAAATTAATAGATTTGTTAAATGAAAGTTCAATATATCGGAGTACGATCGTACAATCCATGAGTTAGGAGTTCATTACATCAAGGTTTAATTCCAGAATTCGCCAGCCAAACAAAAGTGAATTATGAGACTTATTCCGAAGATATTCGGGAAAATTCGTTAAATTAGAGTTCATTATATCCGGTTCAGACTCAGGCTCAAAAGTACGGTCATCTAAATAATAAATCCTATCACGGCAATGGGACCGATTTATCATATTTACCACTACGAAATATGTATTATGCATAATTACCGGAAAATGTCATGAATTTAGTATTATATAACGTGTTTAGAAATGTTCGTCGATAAAATAGATAAATTTAAGGAAATTTATTAAACTCACCAAAATGTTTGATAATTATACATGATAACGGTTATTATGCATAATAACCTGATTTATTTCATTTATCGTAACATATACATGAAACTCGTTTGAATGCATTACCCACCCACACACACACACACACACACACACACACACACACACACACACACACACACAAAAGTAATGAACTAAGTTCTAGGTCTGCAACATAAACGTAATTTCGAAATGGGTCTTAAAACTCCATCTATCCGTAAAAAACTTAAGGTTTTATTTCCTCATAAGAAAAATAAAACTCTTTCCTCAAAAGTCAGGACAAAATAGCGTTATATGATTCTAACCTCATACATTGTCATTATATTTTATATTTAGTTCCTTGAAACCTCTTGTCTTATCCATCATACAACAGTGATAACTTCAGAAAAAAAAGACAAATAAGTAACCAAATAAATCAAAGGATAAGAAATGCCAAAGAAAAGTAAATAGGATAAGAGTCAAAAAGGATAAGGAAAAATGATAAGTTTGTGATAAGAGAACTTTTCTAGAGAACGTTGATCAAAAAAAAGTTCAAGTCATACATTTTAAGGTATTAAACTATAAGTAAGGGGATAAGATAACGTGGATAAAATCCCGAAGTGTAATCTAGAACCGAACCCTCCCAGAACTGAATTTTAAAATAAAAAGTATAAAATATATTTTTAGGATACAGAAATTTAAAGCGAATTCGTTGAAATCCATTTTAAGATGTTTTATATATTTTTTATTATTATGTAATATCTGTAATGGGATTATCAAGGAGAAATTCTTATAAAACAGTTTTCTAGAAGAATTTATTGTAATTTCTTATTCGAGAGTATCATACGGTTTCCAAGTCAAGCCAATTGAATGTGGATAGTTTTAGATCGATTTTGATATATCCTATCGATGATTATCGATGACTCATAGCAATAAATGTACAAGTATAGTACATAGAAGAACAATAAAACTGAATGTTACTCTGAAATAAGCTGTTTTATCAGTGATTTCTTGAAAAGATATCCAAATGAAATTCCCGTTTGACTTTTACTATTGAACTTACCCTTTGACCCTTGTTACCCGTTTTATTTGAATTGTTAGAAATTAATTTTTTTTTAAATTTCATTATTTTATGATGAAAATCGAAGATCAGAAAAATTGGTTAGGGGCCGTTCAAGTATTACGTAAGCAAATTTTCAGCCATTTTTGACCCACCCCCCCCCCTTGTCAGCAAAATTTCGTCATCAGCTCTGCCCCTCTGAATCCTAACTCATATTTTCATAAAGGGTGGTCGGTGACGTAAGCATTATCCAAACCCACCCCCATCGATGATGACGTAATACTTGAATGACCCCTTATTACTAGAATTAGAAGATTTTAAATTCTTAAGCGGTTTAAAAAAATACCCCCTGATCGCATTATAACTACCACAGTGGAAATCACTCAACAATTTGCAAAGTTTGCCGCACATTTTTTCAAGTATAGTATTTTTTCCAATTTTGTGCAGGCGATAAATGCTTCTTCCCTCCACCCCCCGACAATAATAATAATAAAAAAACAAGGAAGAGAAATACTGTGGCTTTACACACCACCGTCACTCCTCTTCTGTTATTGAACTTTGAACACGGGCAGTTGAACTGACAGATTTGGGGGAAATGGAAAACATGTTTGCTAACATAGCCCTCAGTACAGATCTAGTTGGCATCGGCACTGCTGAAATAAGAGGGTTTTAAGGACGCGAGATATCTCGTAATAGCCTAAATACAAGGCATCAAGGGTCGAGTATAGGCAACGAGAAGACTGACAGTATCTCATTGAGTAATTCCGCAAATTATCACTAGTCTCTGACCATATTTGCTCGAGAAAAATACAGGAAATTGGGATTTCAAGTATCGGAAAATCGCCAAAATTGCATTGTCCCCAATGACCATACTGCATTCATTCTAACTGTCCGGAATATCTTGATTGCATTCATTCAGAAAGCCCATACTGCATTCATTCTGACTGTCCAGAATATCTTGATTGCATTCATTCAGAATGCCCAGAATATCTTGATTGCATTCATTCAGAATGCCCAGAATATCTTGATTGCATTCATTCATAATGTCTAGAATATCTTGACTGCATTCATCAGAATTTCCATTCTGCATTCATTCACAATGTCTAGAATATCTTGACTGCATTCATTCAGAATGTCCAGAATATCTTGATTGCATTCATTTAGAATGTTCGGAATATCTTGACTTCATTTATCCAGAAATGTCCAGACTACATTCTTCATCCAGCCTACAATTCAACAGCCAGGCGTTTTTTAATGCATTTCCCTTAACCTTAATCATTCATTTCACATGAACTGACTCAAAATCTTTCTGAAAGAGGGAAAGAGTTGCATCTGGAAAAAAGCAATTCCAGGTGGAAATAAATTAGTCTGGCTCGAGTGACACTTACTCATTGGATTCACCCATTAGAATGAATTCATTCTAAACCAGTGTTACGCAAAGTGGGCAATATCGCCCCCTGGTGGGTGATGGAATGATCCGGGGTGGGGGTGTCGATAGAACCTACGAGTATAACATAGAAGAATCCTTTGGGTCCGCTTGAGTTAAGGGGCGATGAGAGACAAAAATTTCTAAAGAAGGGGGTGATATATATATAGAACAAAAAGTTTAGGAAACTATGTTCTAAACCATAGTTCCCAAACTTTTTGTTCCATCGCCCCCTCTTCTTCAGAAATTTTTTTCTTTCATCGCTCCTGACTCAAGCGAGTCCATAGGATCCTGTGTTATATTTTTGGCCTCTATCACCCCCCCCCCCCTGGACCATTCCATCGCCCACCAGGAGGCGATATTGCCCACTTTGGGAAACACTGTTCTAAACAAATGACTTTGTGATAATCATTCGGATTAGCACGAAAGTTTAGCTCACGACTCGTGTGTTTTATGTTAGCATGTGTATCCGAATAAGCTAAAATGTTCGTTAACCGAATTCGTATTCGTTACCCGTTGCCGAAAAAACGTCGAAAAAATCTTCGTAAGCCGATTCGTTCGTTAGTTGAGGTATGACTGTATATCAACACACAACTTTTTTACTTAGACTGACTATATTTTCTCGAAAAACAATAGTTGAAATCGGGATCTTTACGGGAAAACACAAAATAGTCATAAGTATGACTAGAATTATCATAACTGAATTTATAAATTTTGAAAATATTGATAATCCTCAATTTCAGTAAAGTAAAAAACCAATTAACCCTCATTGAAAAAAAAAAACGGGATTCTTAAAAAAAAAACACTTGCGACAACTAAAATTACGTGTCGTATTGCTATCTCATACGTACTGGCTGGCCCGCCCCAGCGGTATCAATATCGCATATCTTGCCCGCGGACTGAAAAAGGTTGCACACCCTGCCATAAAGACTAAGTACAAAAAGTTATTCGAAAATTTAAGGCTGTAATGAATCGAAACATAAAATTTCCTAAAAAGAGTTTTCAGGCTTTTGAAGAGTGATAATTAAACAAAATTACCAAAGAAGGAGAGAATATATATCAGTGGCATTAACCAACATGAACCATTAATTAACTTTCAGACCAGCTAGGAAAAAAACAAAATCAGCCTGACGTGTTCTCGCAGAGTTCAGCAACGTTAATTTCATACGATTCGAAGAACACAAATTAGTTGAAGCCTTGGTAATTAAATGAACTTTAAATGTGTTATCACTCATTAATGAATAATAGGTTTAAGTCTGAAACTTTTTTCCTCTCTGCACGTTTTATTTTTAGTTTGTGCGAAACTTTCCCCTGACATTGGATCATTAATATCAGCACTGAGTACAATATTGGAGGGGGAGGGGGGGATGCTAAAACTTGTGTTACGATGTACATCGAACTCATCAAAGCTATTTATCAACTTGTACTGATCATTCATGGTTATTGAAAAAATATGCATATTATTACTACTTAACCGTATAGCTTCTCCTTAACATTCTTCTGAGGAATTTAAATAATTATAGTTATTGCGACAATTATGGATGAATATTTCTTATTTTTCAATTTTAAAAAGACATAATAACTGAATAAAAATTCGACATGAAAGGTGATGATGATGAGAAACGTCTACAGTATACATCCAAAATGCGAGGCGATTTTTATGTGATGAGAAATGGGGTTTAATGATTTAATTTTCCGTGAATTTTATTGAATGTTTATAATGTCTCAATAAACAAAATTACATATAAAGTTCATATAAAACCCAACGTCAGTCCTCACGTTCATATCATTCAGTCCTCGATATTCATATTGTGCCGAGTGTCCGAAAAAAATAAAAATTCCAAGACCGATTTTAAAACGGAAATGATTGTAGGTGATATTATAAGTGATATTAAAATCATTATTAACCTTTCAAGTGGTTTCTAAAATTTTTCTGATCCGTATTATAACTGCCACATTTGAAATTTAGTTACCCTCCCGAATTGCACGTATTTTAAGAAATTTTTCCGATTGTTTTTCCCCAAAAAGAAAATTCACTCCACCCATCGCATTTATTTCCCTCTCCGATATAAAAACAGCCATGATGTGTGTGGATTTTTAGGAAGAGAAATAATTTTTTTTTCGGGAACAAAATATTTTTATATTATTTATACTGAGCGTGTACACTTCTTACTTTTTCTCGCTCCTTCTTATCTAACCTTGAACAAGAGCTGACTCCGCCCACTGGCAGTTTATTGGCTGGAGAGGAGGATAGAAAACATGTTTTACTGTAAAAACAGCTGTTTTAACAGTTGTAAAAACAACTTTATAGAAGACGAAATATCTCGGGGTGATAGAAATTAAGATCAAGTTTGACGAGATATCTCGGGATTGCCACTGAAAGGGTTAAAGTAATATTAAAATCAGTAAAAAATTAATTTGGCTGCGATAGTTTTAAATCAGTTTTAATAATTATTGGGGTGAAGTATGAAAATAATTAAAAACTTTTTAAGGATCCATTATAAAAAATATCATTTAAGTAAAAATCGTGTCGCTTTTCATTGAAACGGAAGAAATCATTTTTATCAAATTTGATTGAAAATTTTTCGAGACACCGATGAATGAAATCATTATTTTTTGCCAATTTTAAATTGCTAAAATGCGGTTCTTTTTTACAGCATGTAATTATAAAGCGTAAAGTCCCAAAAAAAGAGTACGGGGACTGTCCAGAAAAATTCAAAAATCAAGACTTTCAATCTCCGATTTATCGGCGAATTACTTTCCTTTGAATGGTACGGAATATTAATTTTAATAATTCAGTACATTTTCTAAAACGTCCTTGAAGCCTCCACATCGGGGCTACCGAATAGATGGCACTTTATACCTAAAGCGTGGATCTTTCAAAGAAAGTATATCTGTGTTGTATCTAATTTATCTATTCATGTATGTTTGGATCAAATAAAGTGGAAGTATGTGCAAATAACAATTCAAAAGTGGTTTTGTAAGACTTGGTAAAGTTCCAGTAAGTGAAATAATTTCATGATTATTTGAAAGTTCTTGAGGGGTTGTTACGTGATCAGGTGGGAATAAATATTTGTATTCAAGTGACATTCGATTTTGTCTTTTTCGGAAAAAAATTCATATCACGAAACGTGCAGAGTGTAACTATAAATTCATAAATAGTTAAAAAATTCATAAAAATTGAAGCAATTGGTATTTTTGAAAGTGATTTGCGCGCGCGCGAAAAAGTTATTCTCACCAAGCGGAATTTTTTTAGTGCGGGTGAGAAATGTTATCAGCCTCCTATAAAATGCAGGGTGCAAGGAAACGTTTGTAAAATTCAAGCCGGTGATTCATTGTTCGGGGAAAAACAACTTCACTAATAGTACTTTATCCACCGACGGCCAATATCCGAATGCAAACTTTATGTTCGTGCCAGAAACCAGAAAATTCCAAAACTAGCCGTACACCCAGCACTTTATAGAACTCTGATTTGCATATTATCTGTGATTTGCTTCTGTGCAGTGCCCTCTAGTGGCAAAAACTTAAACGAACTTTTTCTATACCAGAAGGTATTCTTTCGATAAGAATAAATATCCATTTAAATTGGAAATGATATGAATTTCCAGTAAGTTTGATACCTTTTCGAAAATGTAAATACTGCGTATAAACAATTTCATCTTTTCTACGGTATTATTTTTGAAACAGAATTTTATTGTAAATTCAAGAACAAACTCAAGTTCGTAGAAATTCTTTTTTCTTATCTAAAATTCTAGAACTTTGCACACAAGACTACGAGAAAGGTTTCGGGAATCCAATGGCGAAAATACAAAAAAGTAGAGAATCACGCCTTTCCATCTAGCCGAATACAGAAACAATAAGAAAAGGAGCAAGCAAGAAAGAGCTAGCTCTAGCTCTCCAGCTAGTGATCCATGTCTCCCACATCGATTCTAGATTTCCAGGCCAAGTCACGAACTTAGAATTGAGAAAATCCCGAGGAAAAATGCCGTTTTCCGTATCGGTTTTGACGCATACGGGAAATATATCTGGAAAAAAATATACAAAAAAAAAGTATGCGTTTTCCTGTGAAGGGTGAATAATAATTCCAGTGGAGAACAGAATGTTGACTCCTAGAAACTGAAACTTCAGTTACAGTTTTACGGATTTTTTCTATGATATATATATACACACTCACGTATATGTTATATTTTTTCCTTTTCTAGTTTCATTCTCCCAATGCCCACATTTGTTCAGCTTCGATGCTTTCGGCGAGATCTTCAAAACCGTATTTTCTACTTCAGCCATTTTTTTCCGTTCATACCTCAGTTGCTGTTTCTGATATATCATATACGATGGTATCATATGTTGTGGTTTTGATGATCAATACTAGAATAAAAAGAACGGGAGGAAAAACACGATAAGGTGTTCAATACGCTTCAAGAAGAGAACGGGGTATTGGAATATTTTCGAAAGAAATACTAAGAAAATTGTTAGGTGATAGTGGAACGAGAATGTTTGAATAACAAAAAAAAATTCAGAAAAAATTATTGTAAAATTAGAAGGATCTAATGGTTTGGTAGAGTTTAAGAAATGAATCTATAGATGGTCGTAAATCTCTACCGCCAGAAAATAATGTCCCATAAATTCGTAGTTTATAAATTCATGAAAATTAAAGGAATCCGCATATTTTTGAATACGGTTTGAGGAAGATGTTTTTGGTACAGAGAAAATACAGTAAAACATCTCTCGATAAGTCATCACCTTCCATGTTATCGAACAATTATGACGACTTAAGCGGAGCGTGTCAGTTTTAATGTACAATCTTGTGAAAATCTTAGAAATTTAAAGTAATATATGACATTTATTGTGAAGTATGAATCAAAATAACAATATTGATAAAATCTATAGATTAAAAAAGAAAAATTAGCAATTTTTTACCTTTTTTGGGATCTATTACTTAACTTATTGTGGTAAAATGTACTCTGGTACACTGATATATACCAGTAATTTTTTATTTAGACTAACAGAGCAACTGTATGAATAGGTAGCTTTTCTTCATAACAGAACTCTATTGCCAATTAATTTAACATGTACATCAAATTTAATATTTTAGTGTTTTAATTCTTCATCAGTAGCTCGTGATACAACTACAAGGTAATCTCGAACACTTGAGGTGGGGGCCCTGGGCAGGGAAAAGTAAACAGAAGACCTCAACTTGGGAAAAAATGTCCGATTTTTTTTTCAACAAAGATTGTTTAAATTTGATGCCTTAAATTAGTAGGGCCCATGCAGAAATGAGATCTAGGTCGAACAGCCCTAAGGTTTTAAAAACCTTAGTTGCAAATGAGCTTCCCCAGCGTAACTTTAGTTACTTACTGTTCCCCCGTTTGGGTATATAGGACTTTATGGTGACTTAAGCACATATGACAATGCTGTTAACAAGCTATTTTTTTAATGGGAGCCATATAAATAGTGTTTTTTTCTTTCTCAAACTTTTTTTTATAGCTGCGAGTAAACGAGGGTTTAATGACATTGTTGTCTATGAAAGCTGGAAAAGGACCTGAAGAAAAATGACAACCGGAGTGACGACTTAACGAGGTTTTACTGTAGATCGAATTTGTCAATAAAGAGAGCTGCATACCAGTCCTGGAGAACTGATTGGACCAGAACCTTTCCTCAATATCGTGTCCAAAAAACGTTGGTTAAATTCAGTCGACGAATCTCATGGCCGAGGTAAAACTTCACGAACACCTGGTGCTTCTCTCATATCCACCGATGTCAACATGAAAATGTAAGTCGCCAGTACCAAGAAAATTTAGAATTGAACTGTTAATCGTACATCCAGCATTTTATTAGAGACCGATTTGCTTTCGTGCAGTGCTCTTTATCGACAAAAGAAAATTTTCTGTAGCAATTAAAATAATCTGTATGCGAATAACTTTTCGAAAACCGCAATCAAACATTTGAAAAAAATTGAAGGCATTTTGTTATATGAATTTTTACTATTCACGAATTTGTGTGGCACACATTGTATGTGAGGTGATAATATACGCTAGCGTTTCCAACCTTTTTGATATCCCGAACCCTTTGTAGCGATGTTGAATATTTCCACACCTTCACATAAAACAATCCAAAAAAAAAAATTACCATCCGAGAAAATGAAATTACAAATCCACTGCACTGTCCTTCATGCAATGGTAAATGATTTCCCCCCCCCCCCGATTAAAAAAGCAAGTATACGCAAAGGAGACAACTTTCGCAATGAAACCAAAAGGTCGCAAATTGCACATTTTCAGAGCATGTCAACATAGAATTTAGAACTTTTCTCTGAGCATCAGTGGCTTAAAGTTACCATGAAAGTGAAGAAAACATTTCCACACATGCAATACTATTTAGAAGAGTATTTTTTCTTGTGTAATTGTGACAAATTTTTCTATCGCTCTTGAGGGAGATGACGGGAATCTCCGAAATATGCAACCTTGACAAGTGGGAAAATGCATGCATCCTAGGAACCAGTGGGTTCTATCGGAAAAATTGTCTTGACGTGCATTATCACCCTTCGTATCACCATAAAAATTCTCATCTACATCCGCATACTACGAGTGAAAGTTTATCGAGCTTTCCCCACCAATGTGCCCATTGTTACGCATAATTCATTGGAAGTCAAGTAAAGCAAACTATACGAATGTCAAACGTCGGTGGATCAAACCACGGTTAGGATAAAGACTTACTTTAGGGCCTCTAGAAATTATATTGGAAGGCTGGTGTGGCATGAAGGAAAAAAAGCAATGGCAAACATTGCAAGTCCGGCGTATTTATTCAGTGACACCGCGCTACAACGACACTCGATGTAACAATAAAAATCCTTCATTTGTTTGGTCCGCAGAGTACAGATATATCGAAGTTTCACTGTATTACGCTCACAGTCGGAGTGAGTGTGGACGTACTTTAACGGTGGAGTTCTGGGACAGCTATGCGTGAAAGGCTGCTTCAGGAAAAAAGGCCACACAAGTTGTTCCAGAGTATTTATTAAGATTTAAAATCACAACTAGTTAACAATGACGGCGAATGTAAAAATTAAACAATGTGTATAAACTAGGAAAAAAAGTAACAATGATTTAATGGGTTAGAATTCTTCATCTCCCTCGTCTTCGACCACTTCAGTGGAATCAATTCCGACTTCTTCGTAATCTTTCTCCAGGGCTGCAAGATCTTCACGTGCTTCAGAAAACTCTCCTTCCTCCATACCCTCCCCAACATACCAGTGAACGAACGCTCTCTTGGCATACATCAGATCGAACTTGTGATCCAATCTAGCCCAGGCCTCAGCTATTGCCGTGGTGTTAGACAGCATACAGACTGCGCGGTGAAATTTGGCTAGGTCACCACCAGGAACAACAGTCGGCGGCTGAGAATTGATGCCAACCTAAAAAAAGAAATTGATGATTGGAAATGATTAATCTTATATAACAAATGCTATATCAAGATTAATATAGTAAAAACTTTTTGAAGCCACTTAATGTTCAATATACATGTTTATTTTATTGTTTGTTTTTGTTCGGGAATTTTTGTAAAACTGATTTATTGTGCAATGTTATGCATTCTCCCTTCGCAGATGTTCGTGTGTGAGAATGTGATTGTTTTTAACCGATATTCCCTGTTCTTTCCAATTTTTATTGACTGTGCTACTATGAAGTTAGAGCATACTGATCTTACACAGGTTTGCATATTAAATAAAAATATATATAATAGGAGAGTCGCCAAACAAAAATTTCTCAAACTGAGGGCGGTGCCTACCAGCTGGAATGCTTATAAAAAAATACTTCGAGACACATATGGAAACCAGTTCTATTCTGAAACTACGCGTAAAACCTGTATAAACGGTAACTTAGGCAGGGCGATACTCCATGCATACAATGGCGCGATGCTGCAAGCGATGCGGCACATGCGGATTTATTAAAAAACTAGAAATTTAGGTTTTTATCCAATCCGCATCGAGTTGCATGCCGCATTGTCTGCAGTATCTCGCCAGTGTGCATCATGCCTTAGGAAACCGTACTGCCATTTGCAGCAATTTTACAACTCATTTTTATGCACATCATTCTATCGTAAATTGCAAATTTTTACGATTGATCAGCGAAATATCAATCGCCTGTTTCCCTCCAAGAAAAATTACTATTCATACAATAAAATTAAAGAATTTGATGTTTCTGCTATTGCATTGAGAATTTTCGAAAATAATTTTTTTTCACGCCACCGCCAGTATAAATACTTTAAATCTCAGCCAGTCGTTCTGTCAGACTTCTTGTCTTCGTCCCTACACACGGAGCGAAAACTATGCTTATTCACGGAGCTGGTACCAAAATTTCCCTTCTCTCCGTATGCTCTCAAACAGCGCAAACTAGGTTTTTTTTCCCGAATCATTCTTTATAAGCATCAGAGAACAGGGGTTCGAAAATTTTTTTTCAGCCGTGACCCAAAATAGAGCAGCAGCTTCGCAACCCATGGAAATGTTTGTTTTTCGAAATTAGTGAAACGAGTGACGCAATAAGTGCATTTATAATAGGAGTGGTAATTGGATTTGCGCAACCCATGTCGGAAGCTTGTGCGAATCGTGTTGAGAAAGTTACGTAAATAATTATGATGTAATGTTATTTTTCGCCTGTAAAATCAATTAATGCAATTCTCTGTAAATATCGCCAAGTTGGCACATTTGGCGACGACTAAGTTACCAATGTCGGGATGCCAAATAAGACAAGTAAAGATGCTACGCGAATTGTCGAGATTTCTCTAGAAAGTATTTTTCGTACATAAGTGGCGCCGCAAAAACGGAATTATATCCAGCTGAAATTGTATCGGGAGGTCAGATCTTGTTTCTAGATCGCACTCTATTCGTATAGGTCGCGTTCCGTCAAGATTTCTATTTGTAAATAGAAATAAATAGCTGTTCTGTGTGAAATAAATCTGACGTCATGCATTTTGTTTCATACTCTGTTCATTTCAAGGACTTGAGAAATTATTCAGAACACATGCTTAGGTAATGACTCGCACCTCCAGAACCTCTGGCTGTGTGTGAACCACACCCAGCCAGAGATGAGCCTTTCAATTGGATTTGAGACTCATCTCGAAAACCCCTGTAACCCATAGGTTAGGAATCCCTACATTAGAAGATGGTAGTCTCCAGGAATCAAATAAGCAATATAAAGATTACCTTGAAACCAGTTGGACACCAATCAACAAACTGAATTGTGCGCTTGGTCTTGATAGTAGCAATTGCAGCATTCACGTCTTTCGGGACGACATCCCCACGATAGAGGAGACAGCAAGCCATGTATTTTCCATGTCGAGGATCACATTTCACCATCTGATTCGCCGGCTCGAAACAGGCGTTGGTGATCTCTGCTACTGTCAGCTGTTCGTGATAGGCTTTTACTGTAGATATAACCGGTGCATATGTGACGAGAGGGAAATGAATTCTGGGATAAGGAACCAAATTCGTTTGGAACTCTGTCAGATCGACGTTGAGAGCTCCGTCGAAACGAAGAGACGCAGTTATTGAAGACACGATCTGGCCAATCAAACGATTAAGGTTGGTGTAAGTTGGACGTTCGATGTCGAGGTTCCTGCGGCAGATGTCGTATATGGCTTCGTTATCGACCATGAAAGCACAATCGGAATGTTCCAAGGTGGTATGAGTGGTTAGAACAGAATTGTATGGTTCCACAACAGCTGTTGATACCTAGTAAATGATTCAAATATTTAGTTTAATAAGCACATGACAATTCACATTTATATCTTATATATAAATGTGAAAAAGTATGTTTTTTCTTTATACAAATTCACACCGTTGATCGTATCACTTCAAATTTTGTTTTAGGATTCTTCGCTAATGTGTGGAAGGAGAGCCGGTAAGCATATCTTCCCACCAAAAAATACTATAAAATTTTTTTTACTGCAGAAATTTCTCGAAAACCCCCTCTTTTCTGCATTTTCCCCCATGTTTTCAATCTCAGATGCAACAATTTTTTCTACCCAAAGCTACGCATTTCAATGGGTTTTCCATTACAAATATTTAAAATTCAAATTGTAAGATTTGGAGACCCGGAATATTCAGCGTTCAGAAATTCTGGGTTGTGCCATCACATAACTTGATCCTCAAAGTCGGAGTATGTATAATGCTCAAGAAATTTGGAGACACCGAGACTGCAACGTCACCAGATTCTTCGTAAAGAAATTGCATAATTACATCATTAAAGCAACGATTCCAACTAGATGTGCCAAAGGAGTAGGTAGACGTCTTCATTCGTAGAATCGCAATCACTGAAAAAATGCCATTCACTTTCACACAAGCGATTACAGTTTAGCTTTTGCCAGGACAATCAACAAAGCGCAAGGCCAGTCGTTTAGCAGTAGCACCTACTTGAGCCGTTTTTTCCATGGACAGCTTTACGTGGCCTACACACCAGATGTGGATTCACAATGTTTTTATTTTCCCAAGCGATTGCCTGGAATATTTAATTGATGCAGAAAGTTTTTCTTGCTCACAAAATAAAAACAAATTTATTTTTCAACTTTCAATTTATTAAATATTATTGTCACTCGACATTGAATCCCTTTAAGATGAGCCTTTAAAATACCGCCTAATTGACCTATACAAGTACATATAATTTCCTTACGGGGTGGGCAACGTTGCCGAGTATCGGCTAGTTTATTAATAAAATACATTACGATATGAAGGTTAAAACCAACGATTATTACTCAAATACAAATACAACGCCACAACAGGCAAATTGCCCAACGAGGTGGCTGTCTTAAGAACATCATGGATCCCCGAGCCATTTTTTGGAGGCCCTACCTACTACTACTACTACACCACACATGCACTCCGCCCACAGCCCCCCCCCCCGCGGAATCCCCCAACGAATTGGTACATGCGGGAATGTGCGTGTACGTGTAGGGAAACATGACGAAGTTTTTTGTTTCTCTGTAATGGTTGTTATGTGTAGTGCTGCCATCTGCCACCGTTTTTCTAACTATGAGTGAAGTGTTATGATTGGATGATTTATTGTTGTAGGACTGTTGCTCTCTGTGGCGAGACTTTAACGGGGAGATCGGCTCGCATTTGCGCCTTGAAGTTGGGAACCACAGAAAACCAACTTCAGCCGACTACCACTGTGGGGTTCGAACCCGGATCCTCGCATCGCGAGTCCGTCACTATAACCACTCGACCACCACAGCTCAAAATACGAATTTTTTTTTTACTTCGAGTTATAATAGTTGGTTTTCATCTTTTGCGACACAAAAGGTATTTCTTTTATATTTTTTACATTACGATATATTAACTCCGCACAAAAATAAATCATTACGTGACTAAATTCTCGAGTTAACCCTATAGGTTGTTGAAATTTAGTAGAGCCCTGATCCAAGCTAATGTGGACAGAGAACCTTACTCGGTTAACCGAAACTTCGGATAATACGAACCTTACACAGAAATTTGAAGTGAAATTAAAGCTTTTACCATTTTTCAATAAGAAAAAAAAAAAACCACATAAATGCAGTACACAAAAATCAGTTCAAGTTGGACAACTACGGTTCTATTTATATAGGACCAATTCGAGGTACGTCTACTATAGAGGTAATACTTGTCAGGCATACTGTAAAGTAGCGGTTTCAAGGTATTTGTAGAAGAAAAAAGGAATTTAAAAATTTTCATGTATATCGCTCGCACTATTTTCTTGCGTAGAACCCCAAGATGCAAATTTCGCTACTTCGAGAAGAAAAAAAAAAAAACAGATATGCGTATAATCCGCGTATGAAAATTTATTCATCAGTAATTTTTATACTCGTATCTATACGCCATCTATAAACCTTTAAAGACAACTTAAAAAAAAAATGTATTTTTCCTATTCAAACCGATCACAACAAAGTTATAGATAATACGATTATGATTAGATATTTTTAACGTATAAACCGCAGATTACACGCGGAAAAATATTTTCATGTTTGGTCCCAAATTTGAATTTTATTTTCCCGAAAAACCCACAGTAAACGATTTGCCTTGTAAAATATGAAAATTATGCATCGCATAATCACAAGCTCGTTCTAGTAAACATGATAAATCGTAATTGACCATCAAATTTTACCAGACGCCAATTTTTCATAAGTTGGAGAATTTCATAAAAATACTTGGGATGAGATTTCATTCAATCTTCGATTGTTGGATGTGCTTTGTTTGGTGAGCCATGTCACGCCTTCCCTGTGCGAGAGGTATATAGACAAGACTTTATTCCAGAAGTCTAACCTTTTCACCTGCATAGCAGAAATCACAAAAACTCTTCTTTAAAATGCTATTTTTTTTAAAGCAGGTTTTCTTTCAAATTTCAGCATGTGAAAATTAAGGATAAAAAATGAGTTTCAATGAAAAATCATCTGTACTAAATATCTGAGCTTGTCATTGCTAAAGTAAAAGGGCGAGAAAGGATCCTGGAATTTTGTGTGAATGTCTATTAGAGTTAGACTTTATTTTTTTCATACATCATATTGAATGACAACGCTTTCACGGATAGTACGGGCATAAAAATACATTTTTTCGAAATTAAGCGCGTTTATCAACCGAAAGGTCACAAAATTAGAAAACGGTAAGACATTACGAGATGAGAATGAAGGTTATCGATTGCTACAATTTCAATTTGGCGTTCCAGCTAAAAAAAAAGCTGATGAAAACTAGGGTTAAAATCAATGAAAATGGTTATTTTTAATTACTTTGAATTGATTTTGACATGACAGATCATCACGATATCCGAATCTCCGTATCTTTATAGGCGACTCCCAAATTTAGACTGGCTTTTAAAGTCTTCGATTTGTCAAGAATCGGCATAAATACCTAACCAGAACACGGTTGAACAAAACTACATAAATTTTTCAGCATATCCAGTTTAAGACTAGATGTGCACACGTGATCACAACCAGGGCCGTAACTGGAGTGGGGGTAGGCAGATCTGGTTCCCCGGATTCCAAAACAGATTTGGGGGGGGGGGAATCCCGATTTTCCCTTTTAACTTTTCCAACATTACAAGGGGGTGCCACAATACTCGATTGCTCCCGCTGACCAAAAATTTAGTTGCAGCTCGGCTCGCAATCTGGTACAGCCAAACTGTCATAACACCTTGGCTATAACATCAATATTATATTGGTGATAAGGATGGGTTCCCATAAAGAATAATGTTAATGGACCTTCCTTATAACATTAATGAAAAAACCAAAACGGATATAACGAACATTTCGTCACCTTTGTTTCCATTCCAATGACGTTTTCTCCCAAGACCAATAAATCAAATAGTCTGTTTTATTTATACCCAACATTGAAAAAAAAAATTGACATTCCGACTTGCTCATTGACATGATTACTGTGCAAAACATTTCCATATTTGGCTCTTCCAGACCAGGGGCGTACGTGGTAGGATACTTTTAGAGGTGAGGACAAAAATTTTCTTCCCGAAAAATTGAGTTGCAACCTTCAAAAAGCATTTAAATTCACAGAAATGGGTTTATATAGCATTTATAGGATATATACTTTCGATATATTTCAATTTTTTCACCCATATATTAATTTTTTTTCCTAATTTTCGGTCACCTTGAAGGGGGCACGAAATCCCCTGCTTACACCACTGTTTCAACTAAACAAAAATGTCTTTTTACAACGATGCTTGCTTCAATCACCAATTTTTACTGGAATCGGGAATGAAGGTATACAATTTGAAAAAAAATGGATTTGTGTTACAATGAATATGAATATAAATATTCATTTTACATGTTTGCCATGTTTTTTTTCCCATTTTAGCAGACTTGTAATTTTTCTCGCCAAGTTTGTTATTTATGAAGAACATGGTGGTTTCATCGATATTTTACAATGTTTGACAAGGATCGGCAATGTCCCGTAATAATTATCCCTATTTCTCGGATTTTTCCCCTGTCAAACTGGCCACCCTAATCATGAAGAAATAAAAACTTCATGCTAAGTATTTGATTGCCTCCGATTAATTTCTCTTAAAAACTTCAACCTTCGGTTGTAACGTCACCTTGCTTACAATTTCGCGGAAAACTTCGATTTTAAGAGTTTGAAAGTATAGTTGCACATCGTTACATATTCAAAGAATTGACAGTTAGTATCAATTCAAGCAAGAAACAAATTTAAATTCTCGTACTGGATTATTGTATTTGAAAAGTAGATATGGACTATAAAATTAAAATGAACCGACCTGAGGTGCAGGATAAATAGCAAACTCCAACTTTGATTTCTTGCCGTAATCAACTGAAAGTCTCTCCATCAACAGGGAGGTGAAACCAGAACCGGTGCCGCCGCCGAAACTGTGAAAGATGAGGAAGCCTTGGAGACCAGTACACTGGTCGGCCAATTTACGGATACGGTCGATCACGATGTCGACAATCTCCTTACCGATGGTGTAGTGACCACGAGCATAATTATTTGCGGCGTCCTCCTTGCCAGTGATCATCTGTTCGGGATGGAACAGGTGCTGGTACTTCCCTTTTCGAACTTCATCCACAACCGTAGGCTCCAGATCCACATATATGGCACGAGGGACGTGCTTACCAGAACCGGTCTCACTGAAGAAGGTGTTGAAAGAATCGTCTCCGCTCCCGATTGCTTTATCGCTTGGCATCTGACCGTCTGGCTGGATCCCGTGCTCAAGGCAATACAATTCCCAGCAGGCGTTACCCATCTGGACTCCGGCCTGGCCGACATGTACGCTAATACACTCACGCATAGTCAGCTATCAGAGAGACGGGTACCTGGAAGTAAAAAAAAAATATCCAGAGTTCGAATTTTTACTCTAATATAATTATATCCGTACAACAAATTTCAGAATCAATTTTTATCTGAACGTACTGTATACAAACCAAAAACGGTCTTGGAAAGCTGAAACTGATCAAGCGATCTAGTATATATACGATTGAATCCCCGGATTCAACGCCATCCGTTTCGATGAATTTTGGCGCAGTGATGAGTTTGGCGTTATATTTGGAATCACGATTGAACTTGTGATTCAAGATTTGTTCACTGAAAATTTCTGGTGGCAGGCGTAGTAAGCGCTATATCGAGAGGACATTAAATCGGGCTTCGACTGATTAAGTCTGAGAATATTATGATTATGATTTGGTGATAAAAAGCAATAACTCTTAATAATCCAAAATTTTTAACTACCTAATCGATTGAACTTGTTGTAATTCCATATATGTTTCCTGAAAATTTCTGGTGACAAGCGTGGTTGGAGCTTTATCGGGGTTACGTTACATACGGCTTGAACTGATTAAGGCTGAGACCAGATTGTGACTTTTAACTTGATAATAATAAAAAAAAATGTAACCGACTCATTAATCGATTGAACTCGTTGTAATGCAAAATTCCGTCACTGGATTATTTCTGGCTACAATCGTGGTTGGTTCAATCAGAAGGACGCTATATCAGGCTTCGACTGAGATTTTCAGTTTAGGGATACCCCCAATATACAAAAGTTCCTAACTTGTGAAACACGTTATATCTGTTTAATTTGTAAAAAAAAACCAAAAAAAACACACACACACACACATGATTGTATTTCTGGGGGGAGATAAGCCACCTACGTATTTCGATTGGGTACGCACGTCTCCCGAGCGTTATTAGGGACACGAAATTCTCATGTGTATTTCAAAAGGTTACGACATTTTATCATACTTTTTTCTCAATATCTTTGGTTTTTACGAACCAATTATATGTAATGTATAGCGTATCCAAGAAGTCTTGACCCCGGGCTTTTTGTTTTATCGAACGGTCGTAGAAAATAAACTTTCTGTTACAAGAATATTTTGAAAGTTCACATCATGGTACTTTTACACAAACAACTTAGTTTTTTTTTAAAATTATGAAATTTAATTTTTTTAAAATTTCTTTCAGGACCTATATAAGTCTTCTATATAAGTCACATAAAGGGAAAAAAATCCTTTTAGAAATATGTAAAACAAAACAATTTTTATTGCGTTAAACAAATATTGACAGAGATACTGTCGACGCTCGTTATAACGACCGCGCGTTATAGCGACTGTTCCATTGCAACGACCGATAGGATAACTCCCAAATGTTTTCATAGAACGACTACCACATATTTTACTCTCGATATGACGACCCTCCAAACATAACACCGTTTTTCGACGGGACGAAGGGGTTCGCTATATCGAGCGTCGACTATATATTGCAGTTCACGCCGCTTAATGCGACAACATCGAGACTCGAGGATTCTGGTAATAATAACCAAATGATAACTATATCCAGAAAAAGTACTTCTGAAGAACGGTTACCATGCCACCGAAACAAAAATAAGTGGTTATGAATGATATTCAACCACTTTGAATTTTTTTCAGTCAATGCAATTTAATAAATTACTTGTTTCTAAACACGTAATTAATTAATTTGATTCGTTAATGTCTTAATATGAGATAAGTAGTGAAATTTTTAAAGAATTTCACTTACTGGTAAATTACAAACGGGAGCATGAAACTGTGGCATCAAAGGGTGGAGAATCCACCTCTACTTACTCTATTTTATATTTTTTGCAACGACCATCTCAATGACAGATTATATTATTGTACAAAAAAAACAGAAAAAAAATTGCAAATTTTTTTTTCGCACGATAATGAAATTTGTTTTGTTTGTCAAACATATTAGAGGTCATTCATAGGGGGGGGGGGTTCATATTTGCTGACTTTTGATGACGGGGGGGGGGAGGGGGTTTGAAGGTTGCTTACGTCATCAACCACCCCTTTTTGAAGATATGAAATATTCTAAGCTTCTGACAAAATTTTTCTGACAAGGGGGGGGAAGGGGGGGTCAGTGTTTTGCTGACTTTTGCTGACAGGGAGGTGGTCGGAAATGGCTAAAAATCTGCTTACGTAATACTTGAATGGCCCCTTACTGCAAGAACAAACTTTTTCTATGTAAAGGGGTCACCGGGGAAATATAAAAATGCTAAATGTTAAATTTTGTCATTTGAAAGAAAAAAAAACTAATTTGTTTATGTAAAAGTACCATGCCATTAATATTTACCTCATTTAAAGCATTTTTGAAATTGAAAATTTTTGTCTACGACCAATGGTTGGGAAGAAAAAGGCCAGGGTGGAAGGACTACCTGGACATGCTGTATGTGTAGCTCTTGAATATTATTTATTAGTCATTACCATGACCTGTAGTTTTGGAACCCCTCCCCATCTCTTTGACTATTAGTGTAAGATGATTGAATAGGGGTAATAATTATATATATAAGTTACGGGACATTTATTAGGTATGGGTGATTACAATATTGAAAATTCAATACCTGCTTCAGTGGAAGCTGTTTGGAATCATTATAAAGGGTAGTAAGGAAAGTGTCCCTAGGCCACATTTTACTGGCGAACTTGATCCCAGAGGTGTACTTCCAATTAGAAAAAGTATTCAAATAACGTGTATTACTCAGTTACGATAGCAATATTGCAAGGGGTTGTATAGTTATCGAAACATAAAATTAGAAAGTTGTTGCCCTGTGTTTCCTGAGGTCAACAAAAAAAAATTCAATGCTTCTAAGTGCGGTATTTGCAGAGATATTTGAAATCAAAAATTGGAGGAAAGTCGGAAAGAAAGCATAAATGAGGGAAAGAATCCTTGTCCGAAAGTTTTTGCTGCCCTCTATTCCGATTTTTCTCCAATTTTCTCTGATTTTGTCGACAAAATCTTCAAGTCAAATTATCCGTAAACGCATAATTTTTTTTTTTCACTGGTGCTCTCACATGTTTTAGAGCTGATTTTCAGTTTTTGGATGAAGTAAAAGTCGTCACCTTTGGAATCACTGGAGTTTTAACATTTATGGAAAGTTCATTTTCCGAGAGAATTTTATATTTTGATTGACCGGACTGACGAAGACTCGCAATTTTAGAATTTCACAGAAATAAATACACAGAGAAAACACAGCACTGATGATCACAATGAATGAATAAATAAACAAACACAAATAAAAATGAACCGGTGAAGAAACGATCACAAGGTAGAATAGTTTCACGTATAAATAAAACTGTTAACTACTCACTGGTTGTTGAAATATAATTTTTCAGAAGTTAAGATAGTATGTCAGAATCAAAATATAATGATACCGAGAAAAACAATATTTAGTCTAATCCTGATGCGTCTTAAGAACGTGCCATCCGATCCGAAAGAAAGGTAAAATAATGTGAAACGTGGTTCTTCGACAAGACTCTTCAAGTTTGAACAACAGCCGCTAAAAATTTGGCAATGGATGGATTAAATCAATAATAAATTCTGTTGGATCAGTTATGCATTCCACAAAATCCATGTCATCTACAAAGGAAACAACGAACAGCAATGTTTCTTCAAGGATGGTGAGTTTGGCATTAAATATGGTTGACTCTGGAAGAGACAATTGCAGAGGGTGGCATCTTCCGTGGAATGTTTCTAATTCTCGGACATAAATTATGCACGGTTTTGTGTTTCATTTTATGTGCTATGCGAGTTTTTTGTTTTACAGCTCCAACCGGTGTGGGAAATTTGAACTTTTTTCTTATTTAAAAAAACAACAACTCTAGGCCATGATAAGTATTTTAGTGCAAACAACACTTTTTTTATGCCAATTGGTTGCTTGGCTATTAATTTCTAAAACGTGTTCAGAACTTCATGTTCACCCTAATCATTCAAAATCATTTCCTCATTTGTTTTCCCAATTTGTTTGTAAATTGAGACGTGCCATTAACTGAAGTAATAAGTTGCTAAGAATTACGAAAATTATAATGAAACAGCTTCCATAAAAAAATTTGGTTAGTACATCTAGATCTCAGTGTGGAGAGGTAAGAAAATTGGTAAAAAATAGCAATGTTCAAATTAAGTATTTAATCTTTTAAAAACCATAATTTTCTTTAACAACGGAACAAATTTATTCCATGAATATTTTTTTTTGTCTGAAAAACACTCCATTAAAATCATTCGAATGAAAAGAAAAAACGATGCCATCTAAAGTGAGGAAAAGATGGAGGAAAGTGAAATCACCTGAACGAGTTTAAATCCTCTTCTGAAAAATGAAATTGTAAAAGGATATTTCATAATACCAACAAATAGAAAAATAATATGCATATTTTTTTGTATCAAATGATTAGTATATAGAATTCATAAATAAAAAGTTTGTCATTTTCTTTTATGAACAGACAAATTCGCTGAAAAAAATCAGTAAATTAAAAGAGAAAAATATAAATAAGAAAATATGTTGAGTATTTTTTTTACAATTATATGAGTTTTTAATTTTTTTTAGGAAAACACAAATACTTTCCTTACAATATTTTTTCTGATGTTAAGATAATAAAAATCCCATTACTAGGAAATGCTTTCATCACGAAAAAAATGATACATTTCTTTCTTGTATTTTTCTAAAAATATATATCCTTGAAATAAAACACATTTTGACTATTTCTAAAACAAATTCTTCTTCTAACCTCATATTTTACATTTCTATTTCATGGATGCATTTTTATCTCTTCAAAAAGATTATGTTATACTTACTCATTTTACATTTTGTTACGCATATTTCCTAAATATTTTATCATAAAAAGAAAAATAATCTAAATATCCCAAGAAGTAATTAAATTCTTTGTAGGATATTATTTTACTTTCACATCCATCATCGGATTATAGTGTTCGGAGTTAGTGAGAAAGAAATTTTGTTTTTTTTAAAAATAAATTTTATGGACCAAAAATGAATTTAAATTCAAAAAAATAAATTTAATCTCTGTTGAGTTTTTGTTTTATTTTCTGCGCTTCCCTTGGTGATGCCAATCATCAGTTGCGGAGGTGGAAAGTTGAGGAATAACATGCGACAACATTCAAGTAAGAAAATTTAAATCTCATTTTCCAATGGCCGCGAAAACCCAATCGATTATCATATACTTCTTTCGTATTGGAATTTTCGTTCAATGAGATATGATGTCTAATAGTTTTCTAATAGTTACGCCTGCTCTTTTTAATACCATGAATCGGTTGAGATAATCAATGATGTAATGGAAAACTATAGGGAGAGACAGGAAACATGTGAAAATTAGTATACGGTGGTGGTTATTGAGCAGTGGCTAGTCGAAATGTACCATTGGTACATTTCGACTAGTTCACATATGTTGAACTAGTTGACAAGAGAATATTTCCGCAATAATTCAAGAGAATTTTCCGCATTTATCAATTTAAATATTGATGAAAAATACATACATTTGACAATCATTTTCGAAACTCAGTTTATATTGAATTTTTGCACTTGCAAACTAAAGAGCATTGAAAAACAAAAATACGTGCAATGGGCACGTGACTAAACACACATAAAATTTATATTGGTTTTTGAATTCATAGCTCAGTATTGCACATTTTTGATGTCTTGAACCCCTCTGCAGTGAAGGTCAGTGTACTACAAACTCCTAGTAGAAAAAAGGAAATAATGTGCTTGTTTTTTGTTTTATAATTTGCTTATCTTAAACAATTTTTAAAATTTTATTCATTTGGCGCCTTTTTATTAATTTACGCATTGCCAAAAGGATGGTGGGAATGTTCAACCGTGGCAAATTACCGTGTGTTCCTGTATTTAAAATCCCATATTCACGGGAAAAAGGGAAAAATCCCATATTCTTCCAGGGAAAAAATTTTCAGCCTAGTACTCATGCAGTTTGAAGCCCATGTCGAAATATTTTCTTTCTTTCAAACCGAGCATAACTCAGGTCTATCCACATCTATGGGAAATTTAATACCTAGTGAGTACATGAGTAATTACTAGCACATGTACTCAGTGTATGTATATATATATATACCAATTTTAGTGTATTTTCAACGGTGGGGGGGGGGGGCAGGGGGAACCCCTGTCCCCCCCCCCTAAATGACGGGCCTGCCTACAAAAGAAGGGTTTTCTCAGGAGAAGACAATTTAAAAGTTAAAAAAGCTTGAATTTAAATGAAAAAAATATAATGTTCTTATGATTTCTTTTATCCAATGTTATATAGAACTGGATATTGATGATGAAAAAACATCATCATCCGGAACCTAGACATTGGCGGAACGCCATGTTTTCTGTTCCTCCGTCGACCTGCGTCATTCAGAGATGTGTTACTTTGGGATGAGACCGGTATGACCGTGGGATTACTACCAGTGGCTCGGAATTATTACCCAGGAACCAAGGAAGTTGTTCCACCTTAGGTGACGAGGAAGCCACCATAGGAAATAAGGGAACCATCAATTATCACCTTAGGAATTACTGCGTAGGCCTTCCTTCGATAGGGTTCACTACCTACGTCACTTACTACCCCGGATTTATTACCTTGGATCTTTTGCCCTGGGATTTATGACCTCGAAACTACCAAGGAGTTACCTCAGATTTTCTAGCCTGGAATTACCATCTCGGGGATTATTACCTGAGAATCAACTCCTCGAATTTACCACCCGGGTCCACGACCTGGGATTTATTACAAGGAATTACCACCTGGACGTGGCTCGGAAAACACTCGAATGTCACAAACGAATCGCTATCGAACAGAATCCTCAAGATTCTGTTCCAATCTCAACAGAATCTTGAGGATTCTGTTCCAACGAGTCGCTAGAGCACAGAGGCAGCCATGAAGAGAATTCTTCTAGATTCATTCTAGATTCATCTAGAATGAATCTAGAAGATTCTTCCAGAACCATTTTCTGAACCTAAATCGACGTAGGCTATTCAGAAAGGCAGCCCTCTTTTATAGTCATCTCAAACAATAGGGAGTTGGTTCTAGAGTCTCAACAATGCGTTCGTATTATTCGGTTGGCGTATTGTCTCTCTATTTTTCTTTTATTTTTCGGCAACAATCACACTCTTTCTATTTTTGTCACGAATGGAGTTGATTGATTGTTAACAAAATAGCTAAAATGTAACACGCTTCCAAAGTTGAATATGCAATTCTAATACTGCAAACAAAGTCTTACACACTAGGGTGGGGGGATTTTTGAGGTATGAGCGATTATGACTGGTATGAGTGATTCAGAAAATATTTGTAGAATATGGAAGAAGGGCGTTCCAATTTATATAGCCCGCCATCAGGGCCGCAACTAGATGCTTGGTAAACCGGGTCAAGCGCGCATTTTGAAGCCCCCTTGTAATGTTGAAGGAGAGGTTTCAGAAGCCCCCTCGAGTTCCCTCGGGCCCAGCGCCTGGGGCACGAGACCCGCCTGCTCCCCCTAGTTGTGGCCCTGCACAACATAGTTCCACCTCTGCTTAGACAGCGAGGGAGTACTTTAGTGAGGGATTAAACGAATGTCCTAGAGAGTTGGCAATTTAGTGAACGGAAGAGTGACCTATACAGCAAGGGAGCAGGTCAATGAGCGACAGAAAGTATAACTTGGAGAAAGTGTGCAAGCATGTGAGTGACCAGAATAGTTATTTAGAGACGGAGCAGTATTTTCAGGGGCGAGAATGTTGGGATAAGCAGCAGGCTCTCTCGTCCAGTGTGGAAAATTTGAGAAATTGGTTGTTAAGGCCTTGTGTGGAATATGGTACATATGGTATTGTGGAAGATGCATACACCGATCTGTTATTTACATTAGGTGAATTTGATTTGGGACCAGAGCCAGCTTAAAATTTCGGAAGCTTTTTTTTCGAACAATTTTCACACCGGAATATAAACTTGGAAGACAACCAAATGGTAAAGTTTTCTTCCACTTTAAATGGACAATTACATTTCCTGCAAGATGAAAAAAGAAATTGTCAATATTTTCCACAAGAATGTTCAAGTGAAATAATC
Organism: Pholcus phalangioides; assembly: GCF_987345545.1. Classification (NCBI taxonomy): domain Eukaryota; kingdom Metazoa; phylum Arthropoda; class Arachnida; order Araneae; family Pholcidae; genus Pholcus; species Pholcus phalangioides. Next base: position 27,106,095 of record NW_028301628.1, read on the forward strand.
GGTTTTTCCACTGGTGCTTTCACTTGTTTTAGAGCTGATTTTCAGTTTTTGGATGAAGGAGTCCTCACTTTTGGAATCACTGGAGTTTTAAGATTTATGGAATGTTGATTTTCCCACAAAATCTTCTATTTCGAGTGACCGGACTGACGAGGATCCGGAATATTAGAGTACACAGGAATAAATACACAAGGAAAACACAGCATTGATGATACAGAAAATAAATAAACAAACAAACAAATAGAAATGCACCGGTGAAGGGAAAATCACAAAAGATAGAATAATTTCATTGGAGAAGAAGAAGAAAAATCCTGGGACTAAAAATCATTTGGTTAAAAATATCACAAATAAAAAAAAATTGGAGTATGCTCTGTCACATACACATGGCTTACTTACTTACTAACCGAAACGGTGACCCAATCCATATTCCGAAGAATTTCTAACCGATAGGGCACCGCCGGGTTAATACTCACGCGCTCTACGGACGGCGTAAATTAGCGCTATTGAGGTAGTAAGCACGTGTAGCAGTTAGTTGTCTGTTTCAATGAGATGGCTGACTACACGTCCGCAGCGCGTGATCCTACACCAGTGCATGCGTTTCGCGACGCTGCTTGCGTCAGTTATGGTGAGCGAACCCACGAACGCATTCAGCGATCAATTGACATCCACCTTTCGTCTCCTCTGGACTCAGAGCCTGCATGTGTTTTTCGCGATTTTCACCCGCTCACGTGGTTTGCGACACCACGCAATTATTGTTCCTCTTCATGCCTCTCTGAGTTTGTCGGTCCATTTAGAGAACAGCCTGTATACGTTCAAAAGAGGGAAATACAGTAAAGGCTCGTTATACCAACAGTATACAGTCAAACCTCGTTATTGAGTCACTCTTGGGAGAGCAAAAATATGACTTAGTAAGCGGAGTGACTCGTTAAACGGAGTAAGCCACAGCTGTGCCAGTTCCTGCCTGAGGACAATTGGGACTTCCAAAAAGTGACCCGGTAAGCGGAGTGACGTGTTAACCGGGTGACGCACTAACGAGGTTTGACTGTACTGTCCGAGGTAAAATTGTCGTTATAACTGACTTCTCGTTATGAACGAATTTAGGTTTTTTGCACTGTAGAAGCATATACTTGTAAATGGGGGAAAAGTAACAAAGTAGATAAGTTTACCTCTCTTTTTTTGCTCTATTTTGAACTATTTGTGCTGAAATATGCATCTATAGAGTTAGCTGCTTATGCAGGCACAATGTTGGATTGTGTAACAAAATGTCCACTTTATGGAATTCAGCAGTTTCTCACAAATGGAGTATCCGTTGCATTATAAAAATGTACAATAATAATGAAGGCAGAGATAATGATTAAGACCTGTTTGCCCGTGTCCAGTTTTGGGAAATTACAAGAAAGGATAGAGAGAGGAGGTAAGCGTGCAAAGTATTTTTCAATAGAAATAACGATGGTGTCAAAACCACAGGTCGTGTGCCACTTGCCTAACTAAGGCACCGACAGTTAAAATTATCGTTTTTCCAAGATAGTTATATAGACAACAAGGAGATTATAGATACAGCATGTGGTATTCTTATATATGAAGAGGTACTGGCATGTCCCGTTTGTAAATACCTATGAATAGGTATTCAAGGTATGTGTGTGTGTCTGAAGAGATTTAAAAAGAATGCCACTCTGTCTAATACATTTTATGCATAATTTTTAAAGAAAGGGAAAGCGAAACCACATGCTTTCTGAGAATTTCCGTTGTCGTTATAGCGAATGTTTTCTAGACTTTCATTCATAAATAATTCGTTATAACCGAATATTTTTTCTTTTTAACATTAGCTCGTCGACAATAACTTACGAATTACTCATATTAGCGAAGATTCTCGTTAGAGGCCGTACTCGTTATAATGGATTTTTACTATACAAAGAGCAACCATCTCTGCATCCTCGAATGATTGATAGCACATATCGCTGCAAATACGGGAAAAAAATACATTGCATATTATTTTCTTTTGGTGAAGTGCTCTTGTGCACACATTAAAGAAAACCCTCTACCGCCTTTGCTATTGCGATTCGGCCACACATTCTATGTCCGAAAATGACTATTCATGTCCCATGAATTTAGAATCACCAAGTATAGTCACTCGTCCATATTACATAACACCCAATAGTTCTTTTTTGACAAGATATTACGCTTGAGAATTACTGTCTCATTCTGTATCTGATAATGGTTTCATTTCACGAAAACTGATTTTCAAAAAAAAAAATTATTTGTTATCATGTGTTTCTGGTTTAATATCTACATTTGCATTTCGATGGAATTCAAATAACCATGAAAATCAGCATATTGACGGATCGGGCTGCTGTTTGCACCTTTAGACGTGACGAAGAGTTTGCACCAAGAAAAAAATTAGTTATCGCCAATAGCTGGCACTGCTCAATTATCTTGTTTCTTGATAACAAACAAATTTAATCTCTTTAAAAAATAAGATGGGAACAAAATAAAATAAAAAAATGCTTATAAACCAACTCTTCCAAGATATCTGTGATTGCGAATCAAATTACAGTTCTGCTGCATTATTGTGTTTCTTTGAATGGTTGCGATGTCGACACCGGCAGGAAATACACTTGTTTAAAATTTGTGCAATCTAGATCAGTAATCTTGATTCAGTGTTTCTAAACTTGAATCTACAATTGATCTTCCGCTGCACACTAAATTGAAACTTTAAAAATACTACAGTTTTAATCACAGCGAAACCTGGTTTATGGGTCTTTTAGTTATACGACTTCCACATCTATACGGCGCTTGGCTTCTATCGATTCGAAATTAGCAAAACAAATTGTTTCCATTAAAAAAATTGTTACTATATCTAGATCTCAATGTGGCGGTAAAAAAATGTATATTTAAAAACTGAAGAAAAGGTTTTTTTTGGTAATAAAAATCTGAATTTTCTGTAGCAACGGAACAAATTTATTCCATGAATAAACTTTTTTCTTGTCTAAAAAAAAAACTCCAATAAAATTTTTCGAATGAAAAACCAAATGATGCCATCTAAAGTGAGAAAAGATGGATTCAAGGTAAATCACATGAAAACGAGTTTAAATCCCCTTCTGAAAAATGAAATTGTAGAAGGATAATACCAACAAATAGAAAAATAATACGTACATTTTTTTCGTATGAAATGATGTAAAGATATTAGTAGAATTCATAAATAGAAAGTTTGTCATTTTGAAAAATTCTCTGAAAAAATCAGTGAATTAAAAGAGAAAAATTCAAATAAATATGAAACTATGTTGAATATTTTTTTTCTAGAATATATGAGTGCTTTAATTTTTTTTAGGAAAGTAAAAATACATGCCTTACATTTTTTTTTACATTTTTTCTGATGCTATGATAATAAAAGTCCCATTAGTAGGAAATGCTTTCATCACGAAATGATACATTTCTTTCTTCTACTTTTCCAAAAATATATATCCTTGAATTAAACATTTTGACTATTTCAAAAACAAATTTTTCTTCTAACTTCATTTTTTATATTCCTGGATTCATTTTTTATCTCTTCAAAAAGATTATGCTAAATTTAATTACCCATTTTACATTTTATTACGCATATTTCTCAAATATTCTATCATAAAAAGGAAAGTGTTCTAAATACCCCGAGAAGTAATTCAATACTTTGTAGGATATTATTTTACTTTCACATCCATCATCTTCTTATGTTATTTGGAGTTATTGAGAAGTATAATATTTTATACGAGTATATTTATCGCCTTTCATTCTACATAAATGTAATCTTCATATGATTCAAGAACACTTATTGCTGTAGCATTTTGCAATACGAGCTATGCATATTGATATTGCGGTGTAGCTTGATCAGAGTAATCGAAATTTTTCAAAGCAAATACCACCTTCACTGTTTTCTAAATAAAAATTAAATATTCTGCACGTGTGTGTAAAACATTCTTCATTTTTGTTTCTAAAATATAAAATATTCTATATATTTTCGTTCTTTTAAATGAACTATTTGTTTGAAGTTTTATGAATTATCTACAAAGGGAAAAATACTACTCGACGCGTGTTATAATTACCTAAGAGAATCAGATGAATTTTGAAAATAGAATTCTTATTTTTATACAGGGTGTCCCATAAATTCATAAACAGTTTAAAAAATAATAAAAATTGAAGAAATTGTTATATTTGAATGCGATTTGCGAAAAACTTTGTTATCACGGAAGAGAATTGTTTTTTGATACAGAAAAAATAGTTCAATTTTCTGTTGATAGACAGCACTACGCTGCCGCGAATGTTTGGAATTATGCAAATCGCAGTCTTATAAAATGTAGGGTGTACGATAATTGTGAATATCAACAGATAATTATCTGTTAATAAGATTAGCACATCTATAGATCGATAGTTTACAATTAACAGCTCATAAACGAGCTGTTAATTGTAAATAATAATATTACTTATTATTATAATATTATTTTTTCCTGTTACTGGCACTTTCATATGATTTTAATTGTGATGTGCAAATTCTTGGGTAAAGAACTCTAGGTGAAGTTGTTTTACTTCAGCCACAAATCGTCGGATGAAGTTTCAAGAACGTTTCCGACACGACAGAGATTGAAGGAAGATTCATGTCCAATCTCTCCTTTCGGACCGGTTTCAACCCCCCAACCCCCCCACAACATGAGAATAACTTTCGAACTACTGAAAAATCACATTCAAATATACCTATTCCTCCAATTTTTATGAATTTTTGAACCATTTACGAATTTATGGGACACCCTTTATGTTATTCATTATTTAAAAAAAAATGACACGTGAAAGAGAATAACTTCAAATTAAAATGTGTGTGAATCATTTTCATAGCTAAAGTAATGGCAGAAATCACCGTCTTAGAAATAACTTGCGATAATAATTTTCAAATTAATGAGGTCTCAATTAATCAAAAGTTTTTTTTTAAATAAAAATAACCTCTCATCGAGGAATCAACTTTACATGGGACTAATTAAAAACATCTGTAACTTTTTTTTCCTAACGTAAATATAATTCGTCCTCCATTTTTTAATGATTTTTTTTCTGAACTACTTCTCATTTAATGATCTCACTCATATTTACTCAAAACCAACACTAATCAAAACATGAATAAATCTCCAGAAGTTCAAGATATTGAACGGAATTAATTCTTATTTCTTTTTCATTCTTTTTGATATTACTTATCAAAATATGAGTGGAATAAAAAAATCTATGAGGTTTTTGAAATAATTCCTTGATGATTTTTATGTGGGAATTTTTTTTTTTTGTTCTTCAAGGATTCCCATTCAAGACGATCAAAAGAAAACTATTGACATATTTTTTATTCCATCATATGAATTTACGGTAAAAAAGAAATATTTCAATAATTAACTATTTGTATAACCATTTTTTTTGTGTAATGTGTACCGTTTTCTTTCTCTCTACGGCACAAACTATAATATATATACTGTCGGCCCTGCTTAATCAGCACAAAAATTTCTCCCATAGAGACAATGTCAAATTTCCCCGCTTGAAATGATAATTTCAACGACTTTTCCCCGATTAATCGAATAATACGCTTCATACGTAAACTGTTGATACACATCCCAACCACTCACTACACATGTAATGTTTTTATTGAATGAGACATTTGGAATGAAAATGGAAAATATGTTTCTAAGTTAAGATAAAAATCTTCAAGAGTAGTTATTGTGTGTGTGTCCCAAGTATTCAAGTTGTCTTGAATGCGTACATTTAATTATTTTATTTTTGTTCTTTGTTGAGCCAATAGATAGAGCTAACTTTTCCGATGAAAAGTAAAAACCTTGGGTATTGTGGAGATCATTGTAATTAAATATAATTTTCATTTCATTTTTTGTCTGATTTATTCGAGAAACTTTATTAATAATGATCCTTTTCATCATTTTGGAATATACAAACTATACTAACTACTACTGTAAAATGTCAGTTGAAGTGTTTCCCGCTTAATCGGATATTGTGTACTGCAATTGTTGATATCCTATTAAGCGTGCCGACTGTATTTCTGCGACTCGATAAACAGATATGCTGTATTTTTGCCTCTCGCGAGCCAGAAACTTAAAAAAAAAGTGGGACCATACAGTATGTTATGGGATATTCCCGTAGTTTTAGTTGTCCGTACATTTTTTTTATAAATGTCCATCTTCTTCCATTATTTTTAACAAAGCTTCGTTGAATTTTCGAAATAAAGAATTGAGATTATTTATTATAAATTATATCGTGATAGTCATGACATAATTGATTATAATCATATAAATATTTTCATCTCATAATTTGTCGAATATATACTTTTTTTTGGTGAATTGCGCTTTTGAATCGCCGTACCCATTGTTTTCTGGGATAGACAATTTTTCGGAACATTTAGACATACTCAGCAGCTTTACTTACCTTTGACAATTTCTTTTGTCTGTAATCGGCAACTTTACTTGCCTTTGACAATTTTTTTCGGAAGTGAATGGCAGCTTTAACTGAGCAACCCCGCCCACAACCAACGCAACCCCAAAAACTATCTTTAACCCCCTTCCATGTTTTCATTCTCGCTCCATCTTGTATTTATTCTTTCCCCAATGTAGAAATTTACCACAAATGAAAACCTGAGTTTTGAAGAAAACAGCGAAAAATAGATATTATAATTCGATTATTTTGTTTAAATCCTTGCTATAACAGGATTACTTGCACAAACAGGTTTTAGAGATTCAGTAACAATAAACAATGTGGTATATGGAGATTGGGGGGACGTTTATGGGTGAATATTCATTCAGAATAGGTCGTGATTTTCGGCTGAGGAACAACTATTTGCTACCATTTGTTTCTTGCTTTAAAACAAGCCTCGTTTTTTTTTTAAAAGAGCGTTTTAAAATTTTCTACATTAGGGACTGTTTATTTGTAAAAAAAATTCTGTAAAATCTGTAAAATTTTGTGCCAAAGCCATGGTGCTAGAGCACATCCCAGTATTTTTTACATATGTCCGAGCAAACCAAAGTTTATACAAACATCAGAATTCTTACATGAAACTTAATCCGAGCACCAGCTTCCACGTACACCCGGCATTTTATAAGACTCCGATTTGAATATTTCCAGCGATTTGCTTTTGCACAGCGCTTTCTATCGACAAACATTTGACTTTGACGACAAACATCAAAAACTCCAGAGAATAAATTTCTTCGCAACTGCATTCAGGTACTAGTTTATTAATACGAAAGGCTCCACCTGTCGATGAAGAAGTAATCTCCCCGAACAACGATAGTTCTGAGGGTGAATGGGTGGGTGGTCGTGGATGAGGTAGAGGGGGATAGTGATACCGGTTAATCATCGGTGATTCTATGATTAGGGAACTAGAGAGAGAGGGAACAGAGTGTGTAGGAATTTTCGGGGTTTCGAGCGTAGTTGTCTTACTGGAGGTAAGATTAGCAACGTTCGAGACGTTTTTCATCGCCGAAAGCTGCCTTTGCGTGTAATCTTGTGGGTGGGAACGAATCAGGTAGGAGCGGATATTAGTGAGTCTATATGTCAGAGTACCGTAATTTACTATTATCCGCTGGGGGGGGGGGGGTTAGATGTGGCAGTGATTCCAGTACTGCCAAGGGGTATAGGAGTAGGATCCACCAATTCAATTTAAGCCTGAAGAGCATCTGCTCTTCACTTGGGGGTCCCTTTCTTGGAGCTTCCCGCATTTACCGATAGGTGGCTTCGTTAGGATGAGATTCATCTGAATAGGGGGGGGGGGTCTGGGAAGTTTACTACAGGCTTAGGTCAGGTTTTTACTCCCAGACTACGCAGTCGGGAATGAGAGTTATTTAATGATCGGTTGATAAGTTAAGATTATCGGTTGTTTTTTCAAGGGTTGTAATGGCGCTGTTGTGGCGTTATATTTGTATATATATTTGTAGATGCTTTACCAGACTTTAATGGTGTAATCCTGGCCTAATGTATAAGCAAAGACAAAGACAAGCATAGAAAAGAGAATTTCAAAAGTGTTTTTATTTATTCACTCGCACAAGAAATATTAAGGGTACTTTTTATCTGAAATACGGCGCACACATTTGGCAAAGGAGCAAATGGTATTTTGTATTTCTTCCACGGAACTTCCGACGTAATATTACGTCAGAAAGATTAAATGGAATAACGGTGAGTTTGTTTTTGTCTGCTTATATGAAAAAATATTATGAAATTTGTGAAATATTGGAAATTTAGCCAAAATAACTCAAAAGGAATGGCTGGCAACAAGTTCATCTTGATTCAAATATTAGAGGCTCAGAATGCACTTCATAGTTTTTTTGGTGCTATGGATGTTTTATGACAGAACAAACAACACCAGAAAATATTTATTCTGGGAATTATTTTTTCAAATACAGTGTATAAATGAATGGGATTCATCTGAATAGAAGAATAGAATAAGAAAAATAAAAATGTGTAACTAATCATTTAATATGGATGAATTATTAAAAAAAATTTCTTTAAATAATTCCAGTCAGTGAATTATTTTAATGAATTTAACTTAAAACTATTTACTCTAAAGATAATAGAGTTTTTTAAAAATATGTAGTTCAAAATTGCAATGTATTAAAATTATTTTAGCTCATTTTTTTTCCGTTAACTAACGAATCGACGAAGGAATTATACAGTGTTTACCTATGCAAATGGAGGGAGACACTTCTAAGTACGAAAAGTAGATATAGAAAATTTGATACAGCTTACACGTCTAGAAAGGTGAGAACACACAACTGAGAATATACTTTATATATCAAGATTTATATTCCATAAAGATTAACACAAATACTTACAAGGTATCGCATGACAATTAAAGATTTGCGCAAGATATATTTAATATATAAGATATGTAAAATATATTTTAATAAGACATTGTGAAAACTTTCGGAGAAGATATCGAACACATCCACAATATATTAAAAATTATAAGATATTCAAAAAATGATGTTCGCAAGATAATCACATACAAGTTGTTTAAAAGGCTAGAACATTTCAAAATTTATACCACTCCGAATTTTACACTAGTTTAATTGTATTGTAACCAAAAATTACCTGCAGTTCTATAATCCGTTTTATTTACTCGCAACTTAAGAAAAAGTAATAATTATTGGAAAACACTTTACCATCAACAAAAAGAAAGTAAATTTTCTGTGAATCAACGAAGAAATCATAAAAAATCCAATCCTTCGAGACTAAAACAGTGAAGTGACGTTAACTCACGTATCGGTATCTCAGACAAATCGTATTTGAAAAGTTGATTGAATCAAATTCAAAAATTGAATTAACCTTTTCCCTTCAGTGTATAAATGACTTATTCTTTGAATTTCTTAATCAAAAATGTTTGAGAGGCTTTATTTTCAGTTTACCAGAAAAAAGGAACAATGACAAACAAATCTTTTACCTAAAAACAAAAAGATAAAAAGAAACCGAAATGGGAGAAGCAAATAATTACAAGTTTTGCTTCTGTCTTTTTCCCTTGAGTTCCATTAGCTTCCGAGTAAAACTTCTTGGAAGACATAAAAAGGAAACTCCTATTGGAGAAAAGACAGCGTAAAAGTTAACGGTATTGTTTTTAGACGTTTTCTCTCTTCTCTCTCTCTCTCTCCCTTTCCGAAGCAATTGATTAAATGCTGGAAAGTTTTTGCAGCTTGTCTCGTATGTCATCTGGAAGAAATAATAAAAATAGACCCGGGTTATTTTCCCACCAATTAGATACCATAACAAATTTATTTTCCTGACATGAACCGAAAAAAATAAAATTTCATTCCGCAATGACAATGAAAACAACGATGACCAATCACGAATGGGGACCAACGATAAACGAAAATAATGGGTGCCGTCTACAGATGACGAATATGACTACTACCACGCTGACTGGGGGGGGGGGATCCCACTTTGGTTGGTTACTAAGTCTTGACTCCTGGTTGTTAAGCGGGAAAAATATATGCCTGCTCAAGTCAGACGTCGTGGTGAGAATGAAGCTAAGTGCCTGCATGTTAAGTTTAAAGCAACGTTCTGATTGGTTGCTAGCGATATGGAGCTATTTTATTGGTCTATTCAAATTTTCTGGCAATGCTCACTGGTAATAAACATAAGACATGGCGCTGCGATCGGTGGTGCTAATATAGCTTTAGAGCACAATCTCGCACTTGGATTAGCTTGTTTGCCAAATGTCAGACAGTGAACAGTCAGCGAACTTTACGGCAGACAAATGGCGGTATCAGTATAACCCGAAAAAAAAGAGTGGTGCAGCTGTGAGATGCTCGTCATCCCAAAATGAAGGCTGCCGTCAAGCCCACGGGATCGACCCTAGGGAAGAACATAGATGACAAGTTCTTACCGAGCCTGAGAACCGGTAGCTGGCACTGTTACTTTCGACCCAACTCGACCGAGAGTAAATTGCTGTACGCCGATATGACCGAAGATGGTGTGCTGCAAAGTAGCAGTAGTGGTATCACACGAAACAATCATAACTCTGGAAACATAAATATCCTAGGGCCACGAATTTATGCACGCACAACACGTTGCTGCATGCCCGATTCATTAGAAATTCTTCAGACGAATGTTTGCGAGTTGCATGCACGGTAGGTAGCAGTCATACGCTTAACTTACGAAGCTGAATTGAATGAGAAATTGCGTGACATAGCTATTTATACTACAATATAGTCTTATAGGAAAGAGTTTCGCATTAACTCCTCTCCTCTCGTGACGTATTGCTATCTCCATTGCTTAAAGACCAATCACGGCGTGCTAATTTATCCGTTGATCGAATATGTGAGTAAAAGGTGTAATTATGCCCTGAGCTAATGTGCATACTGGTCTCAGTGAAGGACTATTACAAAACGACGATGATATTAAGCCAACTTCAAACATTAGTTAGAGAAAAACTAGTGAGTAACTAAAAATAACTAATTTTCAGCCACCTCGATGGAAAATTTGCCCCTGTTGTGGGCTTTAAATTGTATTGGCATTATGAAAGTATAAATCATTATTACAATAAGTATATCCTGATGTGATACATAGTGTATCACATTGTTCTTGAATATATTTCTTGGTTTCAATGAAAAACGGAATCGATGCATATGGTGAAAAAATCGAAAAAAATGTCTGAAAAATTGATCGAATTGCCGATATATTTTTCTGCCTACAATAGCAAGGATGTATTCATGGAATAAGAACGTGTATCGGTCCCCTAGCATGGAAAACCCGTGGTCAACATCATTCTCAGCACATATGACGTATAGGAACAGATTGAGATAAACGATTTTGACGGCTAAGAATCACGTGTCAAGTGCCTGCGTTTGGCATCGGGTTCTTGGGAATATATGGCCCTTTCTTGGGATATCTAACGCTATTCCTTTACCGATACCTCATATTTGAGTGTTACTGAACGAAACAAAAAAAAGAAAATGTCATAAGAAGTTTTATCACTTTCAAAGATAATATTTCGAGAGGATATCATCATATTTAAAGCTACACATAACAGGGTATCTATGGATACTTAAGAAAATCGATGTATATGGAAACTGACCATTTTTATGGTTTTTGATGTGAGTGATTATGATGATGTCTCATGTATTTAAAAGTTCAGTTTTTCTCCTCGTGAATAAAAAAATTTTTCAATTAAAATCCTCATTCGTGATAAATTTTAACTTTCTATCGCCCCGACCCATGAGTGCAAAAACATTTTTTCTTCATGGCGATTTCCATCCCAGATGATTTTGCTGCCCGTATAAAATCTGAATTACAACTTGGATAGCAGATAAAAGAAAGCCGAGTTACATCTTGAATGGCCGATAAAAGCTGTATAATTTTGTCGGAAGCAGTACAGAAGCTGAACAATTTCGTCAAAAAGCAGTATGAAAGCAAAATAACGTTACCAAAAACAGAATAAAGCTGAATAATTTCATCAAAGATGCTGGTTCAATTTCAGCTGCGAAAAATTCAGTTTTAGTCAGTTGTTGGCTGTTTTATGAAATTATTCTGCTTTAGTTAGCTCTTTAACAAAAGTATTCTGCTTTTGAGCTGTTTTCTGATGAAGTTTTCATGCTTTACATACCACTTTTAATTGATTTATATGGCTTTCATACTGCTTCTTTTGATGAAGTTATTTAGAGTTATTTTGTTTTGGGTAACGTGATTCAGCTTCTATACCACTTTCGACAAAATTATACAGCTTTTTTTCGGCCATTTAAGATGTAATTCGGTTTTATACGGTTAAAAAAATCATCTGGGATTAAAATGATCGTGAAGAATCAGAATCATCAGATTGAATGATCAGAAAACTGAAATTCATCACGAATGGAGATATTATTTGAGACTTTTTTCATTCGAAAACGGAAGTTCAAAATACGTAACTATTAATTAAAGCAGAATAATTTCACCAAAAATTGTAAAAGCTGAACAATGCCGCCAAAAGCAGTATAAAAGCTACTATTACCTAACCGGATATGCTCCGCGTACACATCCCTCTATGGAATTTCTAACTAATCGGCACATGCCGGAATGTGTGTTCTGAGTGTATGCTTGGCACTAACGCATTTATGTTGTCGAGTTGGGCTTGTTTCGTGTTCATGCTGCCATCTGGCTTCCATTTTCTGACGGTCAAATGAATTTTCATGGTTTGCCATTATCGTGTTGTAGGCTTGCATGCTCTCTGCGGAGAGACATATTTTTCCGTATAAAAGCTGAATAATGCATCCATAAGCAAAAATAATATTTGCTAATAGTCGAGAATGCAGAAAGCCATTCAAAAGTTAATAATGTAAAAAACAATATGAAACCTGAATAATATCAAAAGCAATATAAAAGTCGAATAATGTCATCACAAAGCAGTGCAAAAGCTGAATATTTCCATCTGTTACGGAGTTTTTCCTCTGTAATCAATGTATTTGCTGGGAGTATAAACTGCGTTTTTTCCCAGGAAAAATGGGTCTGTGAATGAAGGTACAAAATTACTGACTAACTTCACAAAACGAGTAAAAAATATATACACGGTAAATACAGTATTTAGGCTAAGATGTTTATAATTTGAATATAAACATGGGAAATAGAAAAAGCGGGTTTTTACCGCTTCAAGAATTTTCACCAACGACTGCTCTCCATTTCTTTCCTTACAAAGGAAAAAAAAAAGTCGTCAAGCGGGTTCAAAACTCTCAATGCTACCGCAATATTGCACATGTAAAAGGAGCTATAGAGAGGATTCACGTTCGATTCCCCCTTGGCGGCATAGCGGTGTTTGGCTGAAGTTGGTTTTTTGCGGTTTTTCCACTTTGAGGCATGAATGCGAGCTGATCTCACAATTGAAAAGGTGTCTCCACCTCTGAACAGGCCTATGCTGTCGCCCGGTGCCACTTGTTCTCTTGTTTAAACAGCCCCTGATTGGGTGGGTATATAGTACAATGCGCAAATAACTATACAGGGCGTCCTGTAAGTACTAATTCGGCTTTTATTTCATCAATCGAACAGATATGGTTTCCTGTACAGGTTATGAGAGTAAAAATACAATGTGAAATGTCATGTACAAAATGAAAAAAAAAAACCTACATTTTTATATGGTGTCTCGCGATAACTTTGTAAAAATGGTGCCCTGTCTCCGACAAGGTCTCTGTCTGTCTTCCCTGTCTCTCGACAAGGTGGCCGCCTAGGGCGGCTTGATTACAGGGGCAGCATTTTTTATGACAGACTTATTACACAAATTTTTACACATCGTCCAAATAATTTTGAAGGTAGAGCTCGAGGGAATAAATGAGTGCAGGTAAATACAGTGTTGAAATGCTATTCAATGCTTAACTGATCTCAACACACCTTCTTTCTTGCACTTCCAAAACGTGCCACCTATATCTAGAGCAGTGTTTCTCAACCGCCGGGCCGCGGCATCGATCGTGACGGGCAGCGAGAGATTCACCTTTGGATCATTTTAATTGTTTATTTGCTATATAGTTTTCCTGAACACAATAACGGAATTACTTCAGAAACTTTTTTTTTCATAAGCAATACGTAATTCAAATCTCTGTCCACAAAATTCCTTACATCCGAATGTAAACAAGTGAACGATTTCCACTGCGACAAGCAGGAATAGCCATGAGGGGGGGGGGGCGCCCTTTGTTCAACTCCAATGGGAATATCTTTCTCAAGGCGATCCTCGTTCACAAGACTATGCGAATGGGGTGCAGAATAGTCTGGTCTTCCCTCAAAGAACTTTTTCCTTCTTTTTTTTGTAGTGCGACTTTCAAGTAGCCGTCATGATTGCCGGACAATTAGGCACCTTTTAGGAAAATTAAAGTGCTCTCTCATGTTTGCCGAAAAAACTCCCGTAGCTATATGGGTGTGTGTGTGTGTTTTTTTTTGTTATACATATGGTCCGTCGTTACTATGGGAATATTCTTAAGTAAAATACTACTTTACTTTTCTAAACACCGATAAACACCTATGCCCCGGAGACTGAAAATACATGTGCTAGTCACCATATGCTCGTCAGTGACCAAGCGGCATCCTTCTCAATGTGGAGGTGTTGAAGAATGATGAGAAAGTTTTGGACAATCAACACATTCTTAACGCATAAGATAGGGCCTATAAAGATACCGCTGTTGTTGACCATTCGTGAAAAATGCTCTTACAAATCTAATTACAACTTTGAATGGGGAAATCTTCCCCTTTGTCATCTGTATGCCAAATGTCAGCCACTAATCAGCGAGGCACACAGAAAATACTGTATTCCGGGCATAAAGCTTAATCAGACATCGAAGCAGTCTGTGTCTGGTTCTCAGAATTGTATGGTACTGTTTTCTTCGGGAGAAATAAAATTGGTGCTACGTGCAAGCTGTTATTTCGATTTTTTATTTTATAATTTTTTTTTGGAGTATTCATTTTATTTGTGAATAAGTGTGTAAACTCGAACTTCATCATGAGTAAAAGACAAAAGACTGTTCAGTTTTGGAGTTGAAAAATCCGGTATCGAAAGTGAAACTAAAAACAAACCCGATTTTCCCGAGTCAAGTCAGCAGGACGACCATCAGGACGTGCATAACGAGGAAAAAATAGCTAGTGTCACTCAGAAAAAAGAGTCAGCGTTCATTCGTAAATACAGTGACGATTATTTGAAATTTGGTTTCATTCTTTGCCCTGACACCGACCAATTGCCAAGACCTCAATGTGTTATTTGTGCTACTGTTTTGGCAAACGAAGCCATGAAACCATCGCGTCTCATCCGACATCTCACCACGAAACATCCTGATTTTGCGAACAAACCCATTGACTTCTTCATGAGCAAAAAAGGGGCTCTTCAAGCAGAAAAGGAAATTATTTCTCGAACTTCAATGACTGACGATTCACTACTAACGACATCATATTTGATATCGTTACAAATAGCCAAATGCAAAAAACCGTATACTATTGGCGAAGAACTCATCAAGCCTTCAGCCTTCTTTAATTACTGCTTGCCGAGAAGTGTTAGGCCAGTCTGAGACAAATAGAATGAAAGACATTCCATTGTCAAATGATACCATAGAAAGGCGCATATCCGACATGGCACTAGACACCGAAATGCAACTCGTAGAAAAAATTAAGATATCAAAATTGTTTGCAATACAGCTGGATGAATCCACTGATGTGCGAAACCACAGCATTTTGCTCAGGTACGTTCGGTTTATTGATCACCTTGATAAAAGGACGTGATGGAAGACATTTTGAGTGTTTCGGAATTAGCTGCAAACACAACCGGCAATGAAATTTTCGAAGTTTTGGATAATTTTATGAAAGATAAAGGACTGGATTGGCAAAATTGCGTTGGAGTTTGCACTGACGGTGCTGCGAATCTAACGGGTAGACATTCGGGTTTAGTCGCTAGAATCAAGGATATGGTGAGTGAAAATAACTTAATATCAACGCATTGTTTCATTCACAGGCAAAACCTGGCTTCTAAAAAAATGATTCCTGAACTTAACGAAGTCCTGTTGCAATCTATTAAAATAGTTAATTTCATAAAAAACAGTGCTTTGAATACTAGATTGTTGAGAGTATTGTGTGATGAGATGGGCACCGATCACAAAAATCTACTTTTTCATTCGGAAGTTCGTTGGCTGTCCCGAGGTAAAGTTCTGAAGAGGATATATGAACTTCGGAAGGAAGTTGAATTGTTCCTTATTGGTAAAAAAAGTGATATGTACCACTTCTTTCAAGATAAGAAGTGGGTAGCCAGGTTGGCATACCTCAGCGACATATTTTCTTCTATAAATGAGTTGAATTTTAAATTTCAAGGATCAGAAACAACGATGTTTCATTCTTGGAATAAGGTTTAATCATTTAAAAAGAAACTCAAACTCTGGCTGAAAATGATTGGTGAAAATAATTACGAAATGTTTCAGTCATACTCAGATCATGTCATGGAAGAAGATGGCTTGCATTCAAGCACCCTTATTCCAGATGTTATTGAATCGCATTTAAAGATGTTGCTACTGTCGTTTGAAAAATATTATTCGGAACACGAGAACCCAAGGGAAAAATACATGTGGATTGTGAATCCTTTTCTTGAACACAAAACAGCAGCCCTTTTTTATCAAGAAACCCTTGAACTAATTGAATTGTCATCCGACAAAGGATTGGAAAGTACTTATAATTCTACTAGAATTGCAAAATTCTGGATAAAAGTAAAAAACGAATTTCCAAATTTGCATGATTATTCTTTGTTCACTTATTCTTTGTTTTTCTATCACGTATTTTTGTGAAACGGCTTTTTCTACTATGACAGTGCTCAAAACAAAACAGAGAAACCGTTTACAACTTTTTGACTGTCTCCGTTTGGCTGTTACTTCGATTCAGCCCAGGATTAACGAGATAACGGGCAGAAAACAACAACAAAAGTCTCATTAGTGTCATAATCCATGGTAAGTCACTGTTTTTGAAGTTCGAATGTGTATAAGAAACCCTCTTTTTTACCAAAAAATTGAGTCCCGAAAATAGGAGGGGTTTCTTATATATATATACATGGATAGTATTATAAATATATCTTTTAAACTTTTTTGCCAAGTTTTAAGCCCAAAAATAGAAAATTCATACACTTGGGCTCCTTATACACGTTAAAATCAACGACTCTATTAATCCTTTGAAAACAGGCATTTTTCCAAATCCCTCATGAAAAAACGGAAGCAACAGTTGCGCATACTAAGGGACCACCTTCCCCTTTCAATCAAGAGTTATTATATTGATTTGATATATTTACTCTCATCAGGATGTTTCTATTTAGAAAATTCTCTCGCGACATTTAAAATCATCAACGTCCCCCTGCCGTCCTCAAGGGGGGGGGGGAGTGACCAACAATTTGGAAACCACTATACCAAGGTAATAGAGGTGATTTTAGATAGTCGTATCTCATGGGTGGCAAAATATTATTTGTCTCAGGCGGCAGAATTTCTAGGACCGGCCCTGGAGCCCTGTATATATAGTCATGTCCTCATATATGCATGCCAACATTGGAAACAAGCCTCTCCGTAGTGGCAATGTGCATCGCCGGGGTGGGGAGAACCCTCAGGGAAAAAAAAAAATCCCGAAAATATTTTTTCTCATGACGTTTTTTTAATTCAAATCAATTTTCTTCAAATTAATATCATCTTAACAACAATTTGATATCACACATTGGCGATGGAAAAATGGATTTAGCGCACATCGAACTTTGGCCAGGGATCTCCGGCCACTTCACGAATTGGCTGCACTTCGGGCATTGGTAGTAACACACACACACACACACACACACACACACACACACACACACACACACACACACACACACACACACACACACAATTTCTTCGGCATGTGTCGATTCGTTTAGAAATTCCTCAAAGGAATGTTTTCGAAATGCTGTAGTACTAATATAGTTTCGCCTTGCTCCCTACACAAGTAAACAACACGACATGGCCTCGTGAATTCCTCTGCTTGAAGGACCGTCAAGGGTAATTATAACGTATATCAAGTTCACAAACAATGCCCATTAGTTTTCGACTATCCGTCTGGAAAATATATAGCCTGACCGGCGATAGGTAATGAACAGACCAAACAATATATCCCGCTATCAGCCAACAAGATAAAATATTGACCATAAAGGTGATAATGCGCTTGACGATCGTATATGCCTAGTTACATAGCAGGAGACATTTCCGTGAAATATATGACGTGAAGTTAACCTCCACAACTCATTCTAAAGTCATATTTATGCCACCAATTCAACTTTACATAATATAATTAGCTACGAAACCGCAAATTTCCATGAATTCGCCTTTGTTAAGGATAACTAGAACTGGACGATGCTAATTTTATGTGATAATGTTATAATGTTGGAATTTTTTCTTCTAGACTAGAATTATTATCTATCATAGGAATAATAATTGGTAATGAAAGCGTGGAAATTTCAGTATAATGATAATATAGAATTATGAGGGCTTTTTGACGAGGAAGGCAAATATCTATGCGATAGTAGTACGACATCGATTTCAAATTATTACAATTATAAGTATCACTCTTTAAAGCTTGTCGCAACAAGTTAGAGCACAGAGCTTTGTGGTTTATTTTGTGGTGTTGCTCTAAGTTCGGATCGTAGCAGTGACTGTGGAAATGAATGATGATTATAGGTGCATTGCAGTGAAAACACACGCACAAATAAAATTAGAAGCTGCTTAGCTCGGCTATCACCGTCATTAAAGACCATTTATTTTTGGATTAACAAATTTAAACGGTATACAAGGATGACGTCACTCTCCGCTAACAATTTACGAAGGTTTTTAACAACTGGCTGTTGCGAAGATATATTTCGGGAAAGAGAGAAAATTCAACTGCTCCTGCAGGGAATCGAACCCACGTCCTTTCACTTTCCGGGTGAACGCCCTAGACCACTAGACTACAGAGGCACAGAATCTCCCAATCTTCGCAACAGCCAGTTGTTAAAAACCTTCGTAAATTTAAACGGGCCGCACAACCACCTAAGAAGAAGAGAGTTCAGTTTTAGGCCACTACCCTGGAAATCGATGAAAAAGTCTATGGTATCGGCATGGACTATCACAGATTGAAGATGCTTGAGATAGCTGATGTTGTGGGCATTCCAATGGAACGAATTCACAATATTCTCCATGAGAAATTGTAAATCAAAAAGCTTTGTGCAAGATGGGTGCCGCAATAGCTCACGATTGATCAAAAGCGAATGCAAAAGACATTAAAAAATTGTTTTGCCGATATTGGCTCAAGAACCTGAAGACGTTCGCCGTCGATTCTTCATCGTGGGTGCAACATGGATTCACCACAGCATACGAGTCTTTGTTAAAAGGCTAAGAAGTATCCGGCCATAATTTTTCGTGCGTGAACCAATAAAGGAGGCGTGGTCTCTGGTTCACTTATGTAGGCAATCTTAGTGCAGATGCTTGAATTTCTTCCTGCCTTCAAGAAGCTGCCAGTCACCGGCATACCGCCGATGAATGAGGAAGTGTGAGTAATTTCACATTTTCATTTCTGATAAAATTGCAGGAAAACTTTAACAACGCCACTGCATTAAGCCTGATAGATCTGCCAGTTGCGACGCAGAAAATCTTGTTAGTGTTCCTCGGAGATGGTTGTGCCGTGCGGTGCTTACTCGTGATGAACCACGCCACTGGAGTCAAAGAAGACGGTTAGCATGACTTTGACATTGCATCTCTTGAAGAACAAATCGTCAATGAAAATTGAATGAACGGATCCAGTGCTTATTCTTACCTCGTCCGCAAGTTCTCTGATTGTGATTCGATGATCTTGCATCACCAGAGTTCTCATTAGGTCAATAACAATCTCGTTTCTGGAGGTTGAGGTCCTACCAGAACGTATTTCATTCTCCAATGATGTTCGGCTATCTTTGAAGCGGTTGTACCACTCTTTTATAGGTGTAATTCTCATTTCTTCATCTCCAAAAGCCTGCCGCATAGTGCGGATTGTTTCCACTCGGGAATGAACAAGATTCACCATTTGCCATTTCGTCAAAAACGAAAATGTGACGGCGCTCACTTACACTTCGTTCATCGGCAGTCTGCCGGTGACTGTCAGATTCTGCCACAAAGCTGGGCTGGAAGAGATCTCGGCAACGGGATAAGTCCAGTGGCAAAGTTCTGGCATGGATTCATTCAGTCTGCCGGTGACTGGCAGCTTCTTGCAGGCAGGAAAAATTGAAGCATGCGCATTAGGATCACTATCATACGTATAAACCACGCCTCCCACGCACAAAGAATTATGGTCTGATACTTTCTGAACGAACCTCGTATTGGAGTCAAAGTAGTGGATGGAGAGTAGTGAAATGGCTCCAAATAAGACAAAGCCTGTTTTTCCTGCTGGAGAAAGTGACGGCCACAATTTGATTTTTGGAATTCTCAAGATATAGTCTATATAGTGTACTTCCAGAAAGGTCAGGCAATAATTGAAGAACACGATGCCCCATAATTCTAGGAAATTTGAAAGAACAGCTGAAGATAAAACGGCTAAGTTGACGAACAAACCCCCCTCCCCTATCTCAGGAAGAAAATGCTCCATCTCTCAGATACACCATTGCAATGGGAAAGTTGCATGAATCGAACCAATCTCTCTTCTATCAATATGTACGGAATTGAGTTTTTCCTGCTCGTACCATTGAAAGTTGCGCTTTGTGGGAAGAAATTGTTATTCAGATGAAGAGACCATTGCAGCAAAAAAACTGATTTGGTTTTAAAGAGTTACATAATATGCAATTTCCTGACGGGATAAAGAAATCTGAACACTATATTGAAAAAAGTGCGAGGCTTGGCAGAGACCATGTTTAAAAACAAAATGGAATTTTTTCGAAAAAAAAGTAAACACTATTTCTATATCTTATTTATCAAACGACTCTCATATAAATCCAAATTTTTCTTTAATAATTGAAATCAATGCGAAACGAGGCAATAAAATAAACGAGTTATTATGATTAAATTCAAGCGCACCGTGAAATTACTTTTACTCCCAAGAAAATGCACTGCTTTATGTCATTATCTTTGTATACATAATAAATAATTATTTTTTTTCTCAATATTAGTAAATTGGTTCCCTTTCTCTCGATGCGAATTGAATCTCGTAATATTTGAAATCACCATGTTTGCATTTAAGCTTAAACTAAATTAAAGGGTAGGTAATAATGGATATATATATATATGTATATATTCTTGCTTTTCCTTTATTCGTAGTTTATGGGGATTAGTAATTGAAACAAATCAACGGAGGAGGTATTTGCTCACGATATCGTCCTACGAGATTTTCAAGAGCACGGAAATTAAGAGAAATCTCCGAGAAGAATGAATATAAATAAACATTTGATTTGATTAAATACTTAACGTTTAATTTTCTTCGACGATATTCTCTTATTTTTATTTAGTAAGAAACAAATTAATTTCTTCACGAAAACGATGAATAGTTTAATAACGTTTTTTCTTATTCTTCATTTTCAAGATTATTTTTTTCGAAGCTTATACAAAAAGCGCGAAAAATACTTCTTGTAAAAATTTTCTATGATTATTATGATTTCAATAATCACGCTTATGAGAGAATATTATATCAAGATGTTTAAAAATTTTGGAAAAAAAAATTATTATAGTGCTCCGGATAATGTCTCGCATAAACACTCGAGATGGCACAGCACGAAACAATTCGGAGGACAACACACACTTATTTCACAGAACAACTATTTACACGTATTTACAAACAGAGATTTTTAACGTAACATGCAAAAACGTTCTCGTTTTCAAAAACTCAACAAACTGATCAACTGATCACAAAATTCCTGCGCCCGAAACAAAAACGGTTCTCTTTCAATTTCAGATACATTCCAAATTACATCTTATTTGCGTTAATTGTGTATGCTGCACACATGAATTTAACCATGGAAAAGATAAATTCTTTACGATTTTCTCTAAAATTGGACATTTAATTCTTATTCGTAACACCGTACCAATTCTCTACAGAAGTGAAGTGAACATAAATTTGTTCATAATAGAGAAGCTTTGCGATCGGAGAGACCCCTGCTGTCACCTGTCAATGAAGGAAAAAATTATTTGTTTTAAATTTTTAAATAAAATCGACTGTTTGTTTTATTCAGTGTGCAGCTTGAAAATGAACTATATATGTGGTATGATACCATATATTTTTTATTTCATGCTGCATGAAGATGTAATACTGGTTACTATATGTCTGATTGACAGACTGAGGCAGATACATTTTCTCAGGGCGTACCGAGTCTAAGACTACCATAAGCTTCCTGTTCGATGCTGGTGGATGAAGAAGTTAAGAAACTGTTTGTATGTGGTGTGTGAGTGTACGTGTATAAGAGGTGCGTCAATAAAAAATGATAAAATTTACAGCCTATACTGTACTCTGCCAGTCAGTATACGTCAAATTTATTGAGATCATTTCAGAAAATATGAATTCGATGAGTTGTGACTTTCTTATCACAGAAATTTGGAATTTGTAGAGCTATGTCCGAAGGAGGTAAAGTATCAAAATTCAAGAACGCATTTTATATGCAATTACAAAATCTAACTGTCAATTATCTGAGCAAATAATTGACAAATAAGTGTGGAATGCTGCACTTATAATGGTTACAACAGAGTATATGTTCATTCTAATGAATTGCGTGATTAAATACAATATATATGATTACAAGATTAAATGCGATAAATATGGGTAGTAGCGTTCAGTAGATATGCAACACTATGCCTCCAATCAATGAAGAGGGAATTAGAACTATTTGCACTTGTTACAAAACTAAACCAATTCACTGACCCATGTCAGGCAAGTACAAGTATGTTCTTAGGTCGAAGAAACCTCAAAATCTCTTCCGCAAGATAAGGCGAGATGTCTCTTATGTGCTGATATTCTGATGGTTCAGCCCTATCGAAATAGCCTCTGCATAGTTTAACTAAATAGTCATGTATGGTTTCAATTTTCAAATCTGGTTACAATATATTAAAGTTTGCCGTGAAATTGTTTCGTGGAAAACATAAAAACATATTAACCGGTATTGTGACCTTTAAACTTTACACAATGTGTAGCATGGAAATACAAAGATATATGGTATCATCCGTATGTTGTTCATTTTAATGTGGGGCATGCTGGTTTAAAACAAACACCCATTTTCTCTGTTTCACATACAAATAGTTTTGTTTTTACTTCATAGGTAGGAGCATTGGTTCCAGCGTTAGTATGTTTCTCGCATGATAAAATGGAAGGAAAAAAATTTCCCCTCCTATTATTTTTTATCGATGGTTCGGAAATTATTTCCCCCGTTTATGCTTGTCCGTGAAACTGTTCACTTAAACTCACCTACTCCACAAGTAGGAAAATGTTGAAGAACACTTTGCACCAGTAATGTAATGAGTAACATAAGATATCTCAAAAACAAGAACCGGTAAAATTTTTCTTGGTGATATTCACTTTCAGTAAGTGAAAATAATTTAGAATGATAGTTTCGTGCTGGACGTAATTTCATTATTGTTCCGCATTACTAATGATTGTTTCGTTTTTTCTTTACGATCGAATTCATACAGTAGGTTACGTATGATTATGATTTCTAATAATAACGGAATTGTGTATAATTACCGTAATTCTGGCGAAGAAACCTACCAGGACAATAATAATTTAAACGTGATTCGAAAATACGGTGAATACAATAACGCAAAGAAGATATTGATTCGCGAAATTTAGCAGTTCAACCCAATAGCATAAAAACATTAAAATTCATGCATAACAAGAACATGCGGAAAAAAATCTACTAAGTTGTTCACCTCTGAATTCGGGCGACAGATGGTAGCACTGCTTCCATTACTAGCAGGCATTTCTCAGAAAAAAACCACTATACACAGTGCAGCTGCACTATACATGTCCCGCATTTCCCGGAACAGTCCCGGTATTTTCTGTTTTTTTGGCCGCCCCGACTTTTTGGCAAAAGTATCCTGGTTTTTCCAGTATTTTACACGAAGCTTACTTGAATTATTATTCTTTATTGAAGTCAAAGATTGACATTTTTCAACTCATAAATCATTTTATGATAATTACAACTATATATGAGAATATTAATCTCCCACATTTGCCTTGGTGAACTTTTTTTTTCGTGGAATACATCTTAATCCACTGCAATTTGCAGTAATGCATCATTTCCCACCATTGTGATTTTTCCGTAATTTCAACAATATTTGGCAACTGTGTTTGGTTTTGGCGTCGTTTTGGGCGATAATTGGCGATGTCTCGTATTTCCCTGTATTTGGAATACCAATGTCCCGTATTTCTCTCGAGGAAATATGGTCAGACTAAGTGCAACCAACAACACTATATACAACTATCGACCGCCCAATAATTACACACGTGATTCCTTGTGAAAAAGTAATGCAGAAAAGTGTTTTCCGTTATTCGGTCGGACGAATATTAATTGAGCTATAAGGTTTTGAAATTTTGTGACGCGTCATTTTTCTAACGGTCAGTTATGTGCCGAACTCCGAACGAAAGTACATTTCTCCGCCAGCAGCGGGTTGTCACTTCTTGAAAATTAACTTAAATATTCCTGCAAATGTAGATACACATACTACATAGCTTTTATCCCGCTGACCGAGAAGGTTTTATAATTCTGATAAAAACCCTTGATTAAATCAATAGTGGGGGAATATATAATAACTGTAAAGATTACGTGGAGGAATTTAATGATGAAGCAAAACGGAGAAAGACTTAACTTATGTTTATCGATTGTTCAAAAGAGAAAAGATGAAAAGGAAAATTTCGAGTGAACTTCAAATCAACTCGATATAACAACACACACAAAGGCTCTCTCGATTTCTCTTTCAATCTCTCTTCAGGGGGTTTTACGGGCAAAAGCTCTTCAAACTTCCCGAGGAAAAGTAGAGCGACATTGATTGAGCATCCGCCTGCAGGATGAGCGATCACTTCCCTCTTATCAGATTGCAGCACAAAGTATATCCAAGGGAATTGTGATCGAGTGCTCCAATGCTTCTTTACACCGCCATCAATATATAAATCTGCTTAGATTGCCGTGCTGCGGACTGTAAACCTTTTACATGCGACTTTCTCATTTTCCAAATCACTGACGTAGAATTGAATGCGAAACACCACAATTTGCGTGATGCAGTTTTATGCCCACCTATATGTATTGAGGGGGTGGGGGGGGGGAGAGAGAGGTTGGTGCACGTGTGCGCAAATTTTCTAAAAAAAATACATTTTTGAATTTTTCAATTTTCAAATACATTTTTCAAAAATTTTCTGCCTTTGACTGTGTTTGAGTTTTCGTTCTACTTACACTAGAAGTATTTTTATAATATTTTAATATGAACTCTGTGTGTGTATGTGTGTGTTAGCAGTTATGCTACTGCTCTTTTCTCAAAACGGAGTTTTTTAAATCAAATAAGGAACATTTTCTCTAACACACTTGTTCAAATGCCTTGAAACGCTTTGCGCGCCTTTCAACACGAAGGTGTTACATACTTTAACTAGCGGATTTCTTATTGAAACGATTTAAATAAATTTTATGGCTCAAAGTAGGATTAAATTTCACTGATTTTTGAAAAATGCTGCATGTTGTTGAAGTTAATATTCGATAGAAAAATAACCAACCATTAAAATCCTAAACGTTCTTGTTAAATTGTGTAAAAATATCCATACTCTGTGAGAAAACAAAATTGAGTGCGTAAAGCTAATAGAAAATTTTAACATGTTCTTTAAATGTTCCTTATTTGTACTGTTGGGGGCCTGATACTCTGGCGAGACTTTTTAACGGAGAGATCGGATAGCATTCGCGCTTCGAAGATAGGAACTACAGAAAACCAACTTCATCCGACCACCAAATGTACTGCCTGTGGGGTTTAACAATGAGCTTTATCATTGTCAAATGAGATTTTCTCAGCGTTAAACGCCGTCAGAGCCATGGGTTTGACCTGAACGTTTTATGATCGCATGTGGCTGAATCACGGAAAATATGGAACACTTCACTTTAAAATATGGAACATAGATGACAGCAAATGTAAAACACGAAACAAGCATAACTCTCACAACATGAAATGCGTTTCGGCCACGCATATACAGGGCGCATAACTAACAGCTCTCACCACAATTTACTGGTGAACCATTGTTCCTAGAGGCATACTTCCTATTAGAAAAAAAAGTATCCAAATAACGTGTAGACCTCACATACGTCATCATATTGTAAGAGGTTGTATAGTTATTGAAATAAAATAAAAAATAACTTTTTATACCAACACCCTTTGCACAAAAACCCAATTATAGAAGTAAGAATAGCATCTCGACTTATCCTATTATGTTTATCATATTTCTTACTAAGCGTGTAAATTGTGTTAAAATTCACGACTCTTGGAGGTAAGTTATTAACCTTCTTTTACATAGAAAAACTCCCTGCTACACCAAAACCTGGAATGGTCCCTTACTAAACGATATTGATGTCCCCTTGTCGAAGCAGTTGATTGACGGTGCATTAATAACTCATGTTCCATGCTATATACTTCGTTGAAAATTTTAAACACTTCGATCACACCCCCCCCCCCTCCCATGCACTCCTCCAATGTAAAAATATTCAAGAAATCAACTCTTTTTTCCATAGCTCAAGCCTTGTGCGCCAACAAGAGCGCACTTCTCTGCATACCTCAACCAAGATTACATCCCTCTGTAGATATGGTCTCCAAAATCTCTTACGACATACTCGTATGGTAAAGTGCAATTACTACTACTTTACCGCACACTAACTCCGGTCATATAGCCATACTACAAAATAAAAAGAAATAAAAAGCATCATATACCTTCTTGAAAATGAACGTTTAAAATGTGAATTATTTTTGATACGTTACCTTCCCGCACTCCTTGAATAATGTGTTGTTTTATCAAAAAATATTTTTTGACATATATAAAATTATCCACTCATTGATTGTTTTATAAATATTCTAAACTTGAAAGATAATTGCAAAATTGATTTATTGAATAAGAAATACACACAGGTATCAATGCAACAAAATTTAAATTATTGTACATGTCGATTTTTAGAGGTTCTTTGTTTGAAAGAGGTTTATCCGCGTATCATCAGTTACATTTTAGTGATTCCTGGTATTTTTTATTTCCAGCAGCAAAAGTAATGAGTTGAAGGGGTAGGTGATGGCAAATGAAAG
The DNA here is from genome assembly GCF_987345545.1 of Pholcus phalangioides. NCBI lineage: Eukaryota > Metazoa > Arthropoda > Arachnida > Araneae > Pholcidae > Pholcus > Pholcus phalangioides. The sequence goes on from NW_028301628.1 coordinate 27,133,316, forward strand.
AAGTGTTTGCTAAGCTGTCTTGGCTGCTTTTGGAAAAAGAAATTTTGCAAAAGCATCTGAAAATAATATATATAAGAATACATATATCATACATATAAGAATGTATGTTCTAAATCCTTTCAAGCTGGGAGAATTACAATTTAGCGAACACAATTCAGCGTTTTTTAAGCTACAAAAATGAGGTGTTAAAATGTAGATATTACTCGTTTTTTTGAACTAAAATATTCTTTCACACCATTTCAATTTTCTTCAATAATCAGTCAACATGCTACAATTTTTTATCTTTATCTCGCACCCCCCCCCCCTCCCAAAATGCTTTCCCGCGGCCCCAGCAGTCTGGCACCCTTGGTTAAGTAGGGTAAACTCTTCGCAAACGCACACAGTTTGATCGGACAGTTGATTTGTAAGACATATTCGCATAAAAAAGTGACACTGCCAATAAAATCAAAACAAGAAGAAAAATTTTGTAATATATTTATCTTTTAATCTTTCACCTAAAAAGAGAAAATCCCGTGAAAACATAAATTGTGGTTTTCGCCACATCCGACAACCGCACAGAAGCGCTCTTAATCGCAGTCTTCCGATCTTGTCCTGAAGTAATATCTAGACTAATTAGTTATATATGCACCAGGAAATAAATAGAGCCATCTCAGAAACATATTTTTGTCGGGAAGAGAGAGATGACTCGTAGGTAGATACATATAGTACGTACAGCGATACTCCACGTGGGGAAAACTTAATTTTGGGTACGGGAGTGTTTCTGACGAAATTATTACGGAAGGTAGTGGTGAGTCTTGAGGCTACACGGGATGCAATCACGGAGCTCGAAAATTAAATAAATTCGTTACCAAAGCGGCATTTCCTGATTAACATTCAATTTCAGTTTGCTTCGAGGCCAAAGCCCCTCTTTCTTCGTATAAGTTTCTGGAAATGGTTTTGTGTTTGCGGAATAATTTTCCGGCTGAAATTTCTGTTTCCGAGATCTTTGCTTCCGGAATCTCCATTTTATTTTACAGAGAGTGCAGAACAGAAGACTATATAATTACTAATTTATAATTTAATACTTTACTTTTTAATTTAAAAACAAAATAATTAAAAAAAATTTAACCTATCAATAGATGGCACCAAAAATTTGTAAATAGTTAAAAAATTTACAAAAAAAAAAGGATTTTAAATGCTGTTTGAAAAAAAAACAAACTATCCTCATATATATAAAAGACAATTTTCTTCAATACGGAAAAATAGTTCCATTTTTTTCCAACAGAAGACGCTGCTCAAAAACAAATGAATCAATTTTGGTTTTGGGGGAATCTTCCTTCAGTCCCTTCTGTTTTCGAAATGTTCGTAAAGATTCCAGCTGGCGATTCGTGGCCGAGGTAAAACAACTTCAGCGCTCCATCCGACAATGTCAAAATCAATGAAAACCTTACGTAAGTTCCAGCAATAGGAAAATTTAGAAATGAGCATTATTGTTTTGGATAGGTCTAATAAATAGAGTAATTGCTGGTCTTTTCTCCGCATCTTTCTATCTACTTCTAGAAACCAACAATCTACAGATTCGTACTCCAACACAGAGAGCTTTCACATCAAGTAACCTGTTATCCAATAGGCCGAGAAGAAGATTTTGCCCCTGTAGATGCACCATCTATATCCTGTGGTTCCCAACTTCGAGGCGCGAATGGGAGACGATTCCCCTGTTAAAAATCTTGTCATAGAGAGCAACAGGCCTACAACGGTACGAATATTCAATCGTTTGACTCCACTCACAATTTCAAATCTAGATGGCACATTCCCGCACAACACTACATACGGTTCAGATTGTCAGGTACACGCATTTTGTTCCAGACTCTGTAACGAGGCTGGGCTGGAAGAGATCTCGGCAGCAGGATAAGTCCGGTTGCAGAGTCCTGGCGTTCGATGATTCATTGTACGATCTATGTACGGAAAAATATGACGGAAAGGAATTTCGTTGAGAAATGATGTAGATACATGATCCACTATAGTGGTCTTCCTACGTGCAGTTCACATACGTGCTCCAGTTACACTCAGTCAGTTGAGAGTTATGCCTAAATTGTTACCTAGGCCTCAACTACAGTATGTGACATGGAGGAGATATAGAACTACATCAGATCTACGCTATTATCAAAATCAGTCATGCCGGATTTCTTCCAAAAGTCAGACTTCAAACGTGTGCACTTGGAAAAGAAACAGTGGAAGAAACTGTAAACCACCGAATTTTTTCTAGTGAATTGTAGTAACTAGTTTTAAAATATAATGTGAGCTACACAAACACACGCATACTTTGGATGGTTGATTGGGTAGGGTGTGGGTGGAACTTGGCATGCAGCTACCTCCTTGTGATCAATTCTGGGTCGTTTTGTTCTGACAAAACGGACGAAAAGCTGTACAATGAAACTTGCAAAAATTTGGATAATTCCAGTTTTTCGAACACGTTGCACGATCAATAATCATTGGAATATTAATGGTGTTTTAATTTATTCCACTTTATTGAACCATAAAATAAGCAGAACAAATTTTTGCGTGTCAATCATAGAATTGTAACTAATACCAAAAAGTTTAAGAAAAGTGTTCGATTTCGTCAATTTCCATAAACTTCAAGTACGATGCGCGACCAGAACATACCAACCGATTTTAAAATTTTTTACGTCGTTTTTCTTCGTCGTCGTTGAAAATTGCGAGCACCATCATAGGATTTCCATGGCCGATATTTCGGAATGATCAGTCCAGTATTTTCTTGGAAATTTGAGAAAATGTAAAAAAAACTCCAAAGTGAACTCAGACTTATGACTATACAGGGTGGTTGCTATTGGCCACCCAATAACTACACACGTGATTCCTTGTGAAAAAATGTAGAAAATTCATTTTTGTAGAAAATGTTTTCCATTTTAGGATCGGACGAATATCAAGGGGGTTCTAACGTTTTGGAATTTGTGACGAATCAGTTTTCTAACGGTCAGTTACGTGCAACACCCAGCGAAAACAATTTTTCCCCCCATGCAGCGGGTTGTCGCAAATCCAAAATAAACCGAAATATTCAATCCCGTTAGAAGCGAAGCTCAGTTATTCTCTTTCATGATTGGAGCTTTTTCCTCTTCGTGTAGAGCGATGTTAACCTTGTTAGTACATGTTACCTTCACCCCACTATGTTGGAAAATTTGTCCCTATATTTGTGAAGCGTTAGAGAAACGACATCTATTGGAAAAATTGTTTTCCCAAAACCAATATTTTTTTTCGTAAAATATGGTAATTTTCTTTCTTTCACAGTTAAGTCAAATTTTTTGAGGAAAAAAAAAACTGGTTTGCGCAGCTTTAGCTTCCTTGACTCTTACTCTCAGGGTTCAAGGTTATTGCATTGTTATCAGCTTAAAAACGCCATAGTTTGGTGTACGTTCGGTGAGTTTGGTAGGATTCGACAGTAACGCCATCAATTTTTAATGCGTTATAACTCCATAATTATTGGCCAAAATGAAGAAAAAACTAAAAACACTTTTCCATATTAGTTTTCACAAGGAATGACGTGTGTAATTATTGGTCGGTCGATAACAGTATCCACACTGAATATACTGTATTTTTAAACATTTATAACGAAATAAAATTAATATATAATATCTCTCTCTCCGTAGAAAAAGGAGATAACATTGGGATTTCGGTTCTCTCATGAAATCTAATGTTTTCTCCGAATTGTTTCGGATAAGTCTTCGTTTTCTATAGAATTCCCTTCCTAATTAAATGTAACTCACTCTTCAGTATGCGTGTGTGTATCTTTCTCTTTCGCCGTGAATTTCCCAATTTACCTAAATTCGGAAATTCGTTCCCTTATCAATGGCATACAGAAATCCCAAAATACCTAGCTCTCGATATCGAAATCGCGGAAACTTTTATCATTGAAGGTAAATCCGTCTCGCGAATCTCTTGATAAGCTCTTTATTTTTATTTATTTTGTTTTTTTGCTCTATCTCCTACCGTGTTATTTCAAGACATTTATCAAGATTAATCCCAAATGAAAGTAAACATAGGAGTTTTCTATGAATTACTTGTTTTATTTTCCCGTCCCTATTAAATCTGATAGTTTTCTTTTTTTCTTTAATATCAAAACTTTCAGACCATGAATAAAATCTAGTGAAGCGTAAAGAATAATTTATTCGACAGGGAATTAAATAAAAACGTAGTTTTCCTGCAGTTTATTATCCAAGTTTTTTGTTTTTATGGGAAAATATGATAATATAAGAGACATTTTTGGATTTTGTTTTGCAAATAAATAATTATATATGCGTTTTGTAAATAGTTTTTTTCCTCTAAAATGTTTATTAAAAGAATTATCACGCGTGAATGATGGATTATTTCACGGTTTTCTGAACAAAATTTTTTTTTTGGATTGATTTGATTATTTGTTATATTATGTAATTTTTTTTTATATACTTAATAATTGATTATTTATACTTGTATTACTCTTTGTGAGAATTTTTTACATCAATTGTGCATTTTTAATTTTTACATTATTAAATATGATTGTTATTCTATTAAATTTTTTCACTTTTCATCTCTTTTTTAAAAATTCTTCGTGTTTTTTATCGGTTTGTTAATTCATTTGATTTTAGAAATTTTTGAATTAAGATTTTTCTTAAATCGATATTCTGTATTGAAAAAAACGGTATTAATGAAAATTTTAAGATGATTCTATGCACGATAAAAAAAAAAGATTTTCTATTATGCTGATTAATCCATATCAAGACTAGGGTTGCCGTCATTAGTACCCTGCTGGCCATAACCCTAAGCTGGCACGATTCGATAGACCATCAACATACAGCATGTGTCGAGTGACCATATTATCCATATTTTACGTGACATACGTGTGTCTTAGGCCATTTTGATTGTTTCATGCGATTGTCCCGTTTTTTTTTCTACAAAGCTTATTGAAATTCGTAATCTTTGATAAAATCGATGATTTTCATAATTTCTTATAAATAGGGATATTAATTTCACATATTTACCATGCTCAAACTTTTTTTCCGCGAACCACATTTCAGCTCACTGCGATTTCCATCAACCCTTATATTTCCCGCCAACTGGCAATTTTTAAGTACTTTTAGCAATAATGCGACTTTGACCAATAATAAGAATTTGGCTACTAGTGGCAATGTTTGTGGTGGCAATTCTGAACTCCCGTATTTTGCTGTATCTAGCAAATATCCCAGCTTAACGTAATTTTTAATGAAATATTGTTACCTTATAGTCATGATGAACATTTTGTATTTTTTGTGGAACACATTTTTGAGATTTGCAGTTGCGTCTATTTTTTCTCCGCCTTCCAGCTTTTGCAAAAATCAGCCAATTTTTCGTAAATTGCAGTTTTGGTTACAATTAACGATATCCCATATTTTCTCTATGGTTTCCCATAAGGAATAATATTAATATCAATTGCAACAATTAAATAATTTTCTATCCAGTTGGGATCAAATTATTAAGTGTGCCCATGGACCGCCAATTAATGTTTGGCTTCTATAAAATATTTAATTCACTCCCATAATTTATAACTGAACAATCTCCATGTACATATTTTTCTTTTTTTAATTAAAGGTCATGGCTGCTAACCCAAGAATAAATTATCTGTTTGATATTGTGATGTAATTCTTTTCATTCATAAAATAGTATCACAATATGTTTCTTTCATCTTGCATTCGTTGCCAAATGCCGATTTTTCTCTTAATTCAGCAACTCCGTTCCTATTGGCACTTATTTCTTTTAATTGTATATGTTACGGTAAATCGGTTATTACGCATACATAACCGGCTATTATGCATACTTACCAATCGTCTTGGTACAAAAAAGTGGCAATTGTATCACTTTTTTTACCGGTGAATATGAATAATAAACAAATGTCATTGGTAAATTTGATAAATGTTTGAAATTTATCGGCTTTATCTGTTGTTATGTATTATAACCTAGTGTAATGGGTGAATTTGATAAAATATGAAAAAAAAAGAAAAACAAATTCCGAATCAGTCTAGTATGTGTCACCAATACGGCTGGATCCCGATGTAATGATAACAAATTTGACAATCGCACCCTGATACAATGCATAGTACTGTGAAATATTAATAATCATAATAATAGAGTATTAATTATCATGTACAACATATCATATAGTACGATTTATCGTGTTTATCAAGCACGCGACACTTGGGTACTACGCATAATCGCCGGTAAAAGTGATAATGTTTTTTTAGTACTTATCAAATTTAGCAACTACGTTAGGGTGGCATGCATAATCGCTGGAAAAATAGATTGATTTAGGGAAATTTATGAAATTTACCAACGACTTTTGTGTACCATGCATAATCACCGGTAAAAGTGATAAATTTAGGGAAATTTATCAAAATTACCAAAATGCTCGGAGATTACGCATAATAAACGTTTAATATACATAATATAACCAGCTTTATCACATTTACCGTAACATATACTGTATATGCGGATTTCTTTTTTTTTTACTTCTTTTTTATATTTTTTTCATTATTTTGGAATTATTGTACGTATTGTAATTATTATTTTGGAATTATTATATTACTTAAAACGGATATTATTTCTCGGTGCTTTCAAGCCAGCTTAGCCTCAAATTATATCGTATCCGTATATTGATTAAACGAATAGAATTATCTTATCTTAAAGCATTCTCACGGACCACCTCTGGCCCGCGTCCCCATACGTTGAGAAAACGTTGTAGTAGATAAATACGAATGAAAGAAATTATTCTCAATTTTTCACTTATTTGGAGAGTGAAAATAAATACCATTCAACACATAAATAAACACAAAAATAATTCAAATGGCTTAAGACAGCCGGATTCCAATTTCCCCCCTATTTATTTGTTTAGAAAGAAAGAATAAATAAAAACAAATCACGATTTATAGACCACATGACAAAGGGAAGGGAAGAAAAACTTATTTCTTGGTTAATTTTCGGAACATTGATATGCATAAGTGAATAGCTATTAAAATTTTAATTAGATTCAGCAAATTGAATAGCTGAATGGTTTTTTTTTTCTCATTGGGGGGGGGGGGTTTAATTACGAATCTCCTATTTTTTGATTAAGAAGAAAAATAGTCATTGCATATTATACGGTTTTTTTTTTATGGAATTCGATTTAATTTATGGGGGGCAATAATTTTTTCGTACATTTACATTCCAATTCTACATGATTATAAAGACGGGACAGACATTTCTCTTTAATTTTCTCACAGGCATATACGAAAATAATTAAATTTTGAACCGTTTGGAATTTTTTAATTTTGAGAAGTTTAATATGACACCAAGTTATTCAATTTATTTATTTATTTTTTTTATAGGAAGGATGAAGTCTTGAATGAGGAATTCCAGGAATAATTAAAAGGAAAAATATGGAGAGAGGGTATATTTTTCCAGTTTTTTTTTTTTGCGAAATGGGAAAAATTTAGACTTCGTGAGATTCTTTTCCAACGTCTTTTCGTATAAATTCAGCGTAAAATTATTATTATTTTTTTACAAATAATTGATAATAAGTAATTAGTTTTTTTTTTTCCCCGGGAGATTATAAAACTTCTTGATTTCTCTGAATTTTTAATGAAAACGTAGGTGAAAACTAATATTATTATTTCTTTCGAGATTTGAAAAATACCATTATTCCCCATTAGAATTTTTAATATTAATGATTATTTTTACAAAAATTATGATTTCCACACACGAGGAATTTTTTTTGCTGTAGTAATCTAGGAAAATACAATAAAAAACTATTGGTTTAATAATTTTATTAATTTTTGCATAGTTTCCTTCATAGCATGAGACTGAAGAGCGTAGAATATCTACTACAGTCGAATCCCGTTTTAACGAACACCGTTATAGCGAAAATCTCGTTTTAACGAACACTTTTCTAATCCCCCTAGATAAGTTTTGATAGGAACAATGCAAAAACCTTGAATTTTTTTAAAACGAAATTTCATTACAACGAAGTCATTTCTCCGGTCTCTTGGAGTTCGTTATAACGGGATTGGACTGTATTAATGATTATTTTAAAATTATGATTTCCACTCACGAGGAAATTTTTTTCGCTGTAATAATCAAGGAAAATGCCATAAAACTATTGGTTTAATAATTGTATTAATTTTTGCATAGTTTCCTTCATAGCATGGGACTAAAGAGCGTAGAATATCTACTACAGTCGAATCCCGTTTTAACGAATACCGTTATAGCGAAAATCCCGTTTTAACGAACACTTTTCTAATCCCCCTAGATATGTTTTGATAGGAACAATGCAAAAACCTTGAATTTCTTTATAATGAAATTTCGTTATAACGAAGTGATTTCACCTGTCTCTTGGAGTTCGTTATAACGGGATTCGATTGTATTGTGTGCAGTTCCCCATATTTTTGGACTGACTATTTATGGTACTGACGGTATTTCGTGTCTTGTGTCCCAATAAAAATTCAAATGGTGAAATAATATGTCATAAATAGGTTTACCAGACGTCAGAAAAAAAATTGCTGTATTTTTTGCCTGTTCATTGTAAGGAAGAAATTTTCATGTCACTCGTTACGGTGTGAGCGTGGTTGCTATAGTTTGGCGACATTTGAAGTTAAATAATTGTTTTAAACGGACCCCGTGAAATCGGGGTCCGTTTGGAAAAAAATGTGTGTTAACGTTTACTATTACCACTCTCATTTTGGCGGTGGAGTTCTGGGACACCCTGTTTTTTAGTTCAGTGTTCTTCAACCTTTTTCTCAGGGCCGTCATTTCAACTTTTTTCCAGGGGGGGGTTTATACCATTTTTAGTGTATTTTCAAAAGCGCCCGCCTCCCCTGAATGACGGGGCTGATCGGTGAAGGTAGCTGAACAGTTTCGCGGACCGGCGAAAATAGGGGAAATAGTTTGCTGACCGGCAAAAAATATAAACACGAGGAACAACAGATTTCCGTCGACTTTTCATAGGCAGATGGCCACGCTACAGACAACAAACTTCAGGTTAGGTTCACAACATTTACATGCACATTCCAACACGCACCAATTCGTTAGAAAGGGAATGTGGACGAGGCGCATGCGTGGTTTAGTAGTAGTAGTAGTAGTAGTAGTGTAATCGCGGCCTTAAATATTAATTATAACTGCTTGTGTTGCATTTTATGTGCTATGTCAAGCTTTACGTTTTACAGCGCCATCTGTGATAGAAATTTGAACAATTTTTTTTTAAATTTATAAAGAAAAAAGTCTCAGGCCGTGATTGCGCTATAAAAGTTTTGTAAAATGTTTTTATAAAACTTGAAAAATACAACCAATAAACTGATCGGTTGCATTTGCGCGAATGTAATCGATCAGCTTGTTGGTTGTATTTTTCAAGTTTTATAAAATAACTTTTACAAAAAATTTACAGTGTGATGCCGCGATTACACTGTAAAAGTTTGATCGAATCCGTTTTATAAAGCTTGAAAAATCCAGCCAATAAAGCTCATAGATTACATTTGAGCAATTGCAACTCATAATCTTACTAGTTGAACTTTTCAAATGTTATAAAATAAATTTTCGAAAACCTTTGTAGTGTAATCCCGGCCTTAGCTATAAGTATTTCAGTGTAGGCTGTAAATTTTTTATGTCTATTGGTTAATTTATTATCAGATTTTAAAATGTGTCCAGAACTTCTCGTCTACCCTGTATTAAATTTAAATCTAAAATTACTGTATGCAGCGGCTATATGAGATGATTGAAATGTTTCGAGGACCGGCAGGAAATTTCCGAGCACCGGGATCAGTCTGCGGACCAACGGTTGAACAACACTGTTGTAGTTAACCATAACGTGCCGTTGTTGGTCTAAAATTAGCGGCGATATTTTGTTTCGCCTGTGGTAACGGTAAGTATATTAATTAGGTGCCAATCAGCGACGATTAGTTAGACGCCAATCTTTCAACTCAACCGTATATGATCAGAGATGGTGCTCCAGATTTGGTGAATTTAAAATCTATTGGAAATCCTATTTTAACATTATAAAACCAAGCTTGATATCCAGCCAATATCTTTTTCTTCTCTTTCTCATATATTTATTTCCTTAAAAATTTTAACAAAACTTTTTTTTCACAGTAAAATAATTAATAATGATCCTCAATCATCCTAAATAGGTCCAGAAAAAAGAATGAAACCAACCTTTCATGGTGAAATGACGTTATAATAATAAATGCTCAATAATACTGATTTAATTCCAGTGGTTACAATGTTTTGGTATTGGATTGGAAAAGATATCGCTGCGAAAAATTGATAAAGTGTATCCTACTGCTTAGAAGAGCTTACGTTGCCATCGTTGCAAACTTAATTGCGGCTTAAGTATCTGTCATTGATATCGAGGGTGAAAATAAAAGCTTTTATTCTGTCGGATTGTATTTAAGGGCTCGTAATAACTGCACGTGCTGATATGTATATTGATATAAATGCTGACAGAAACAATTTTGTAAGCAGGTTGATACGAAGATTTCGGCTGAAAACGTTAATGAAGCCAAGAATTTTTCTCTCCTTGAGGGAGGGAAAAATTCCGAAACCTTTCGGTTCGAGAATAATTAGTACGTACCGAAATCTGCAATTATAATTCGTTTTAAAAATGTCAGCACTTATCTCATGCAATTTGTCGACACGAGTCTCGTATTTTCGGGAATTTTTGAGAAGAAAACACTTTCCTCTCAAGAGTATATCATCATTTCACAACGCGTCTTAATTTTTATTATATTTAAGTATTCTTTCTGAGACATTATACACTAATTTAAATAGCAAACACGGATAATGATCGTAAAAAAAATATTGGGATATATATTTAAATATATTTTAAATACCCCGCACGCGTATCTGGGGAGTTTAAGTAAATATTTTAAATTATAAGTAATCACCATGGGCTTGATAAAGTATCAATGAAACAGTTGTTTGAGTGTTTTAGAGTGAAGCACGGGAATAAAATAAAATTAAGTATAATTATATGGTACCAAGTTTGAAAATACACTTTGTTATAGTTAACTTTTCATGAAAGATAATTTTTGGAAGAATAGTCATAAACGTACTGTATAATATACGGTGTGTTTAGGACGAGTGTCTGAAAAGAATGAAAACTGTATATTTCTTTCAAATACTATGTTAAAATATGAAAAAGAACAAAATGAGCAAATTTCACTTCAGAAAGTGCAAATTCTGTGAAATGGTGATTGAAAGAGTTTAAGAGAATTAAAGATTGTATTTATCAAACAAATGTAAATAGTAAACAAATTGGAACATTCGCGCAAATGTTACCAATGATCTCAGATCTCATTGACTGTGCATACTCAAAAGTGTCGTGGTTCCGTGCTACTTAGTAGCATGTGCATTACGGGTTTAATAATTATATAATGTCGAGAGAGGGAGAGAATTCTGGCTGTGTTCTCAAATGAGGACACTTGGTGGAAACGGGTTGACGGGTTGATAAACGTAAATACTCTCTGTTCTGAGAATCATTAAAATGAAATATTCATCATTTTTTATGCAATATTTGCGAAGATATTTGGTGTCTGAGTTTTTAGCATTTATTGCCAATGATTATAGGTGCGGTTCACGAAGTACGAAAATGGAAATCTAATTCAAAGTGCAAAAATTCTGTAAAAAATGTCATTGCCATTGCGACTAAATTATAATAAATTTTAGACTTTTATAACATAGCCAAGTGGTTTTTCAATGAAATAATCTTTACATTTGCATTTCTCATGTGACTAGCGGTTTCAAGTTGGAACCACGAACGTTTCCTGCCACTGGTTCTATCTGCTGAAGAAACATTTTATCTCTTTCAGACCAAAATATTAATTTTTTTTGGAATTTCAAAAGTGTTTTTTTGAATTTTTGGCACTCAAAAAAATGCATTAAAAACACAAGTGTCAGCAAATCTCTGATTTTTCAAATTTTCAGTTTTTTTGTCGCGGAACAATTCATTTCATTTAAATTTTTTTTTCAGCCCAAGATGATGCAGGGTATTTTCATTTTAACATACAATTTTTTCTATCAGTTAATTGCTGAATTTTATGCAATAAATCACACTTTTCCCGGAGGCAGGGCCGTAACTAGGATTTTCGTCGCCCGGGGCAAATATGATTCAGCCGCTCCCACAGCTTTAAAATTCGATAATTTTGCGATGGGGTTTTTTGTTCTCACCTAAAACACACTGCTGCCCCCCCTAAATTTTTCAGCCCAGGAAAGTTGCCCCTCCCCCCTTCTAGTTACGGCCCTGCGGAGGTACTTTCTCCTAGAAGCCATCTTAAAAAACCTCCTGATAGTTCAACTTTGTGTTGCTCTCTAATGAACTCCAAAGTTCTTTTCATCATACTTCTAACACAAACTACTTACTAAATCAGTGATCGACTCCCTAAAGTCAAAGGAAAAAATTCTACAATAACGAAAAAGCAAGAGGCGCAAATTAGAGCCGATCTCCCCAATAAGAAGTGTCGCCATAGAGAGAGAGAGAGCAACATATTCCTAAATAGACAATTATTCAATCATTATACTTCACTCATAGTTAGAAAAAATTGATGCAGGTGACAGCACTACACATAAATAAACTTCACGTTAGGTTCACAATATGCACACGCACATTCCTACGTGTACCAATTCGGTAGAAGTTCTGCAGAGGAATATGGATGAGGTGCATGTGTGGCTTAGTAGGCATTTAACACATTTGGGATAATTGGATACTTCGAATTTTGGATAAACCGAACGTTTTTACATCAACTTTGGACTTTCAGTTAACCAACCTAGACTGCATTTGTTATACGGTACACATGGATATTTCTCAAGTTGCCGTGTTTTCAAATATACCAATTCGTTAGAAATTCCGTAGAGGAATGTGTACGAGAGAAACCCACGTATTTCTAGCACCAGGTTCTGAAAGGATTATAGCACGTTGTGTGTGTGTGTGTGTTTTTTGATGTGAGAACGTCTTTTAAATCACCTGACGATACTGAGCCCGATCGCAAAAAGTTGTGAAACAAAAGGCTTTAAAGAGCGTTCATGAGCATTTACGCTCATATCTCGAGAACTATTGAAAATACTTATAGAAACTTATCACAACTTAGCTCAAAAATTTTAATTTTTAGGAACTGTACACAGATGAAATGAAATTAGCGGATTGTTTTCTATTACATTCAGATTATTTTATTAGATATTCGAAAAATAAAATGTTTCCAATCTTCCACGGAATTAGATACTTCTCAACCCTCTTGGATGAAATTACTTAATTTAAAAAATAATTATTCAACCTTTTCCAGGACCAAGATGCATAAACGGGGAAAAACAATTGTGGTATATAAGCGGTGTCGTAACACGGCCGCAAGTTTTAATGTGAATAAGTTTGCTTTACTTTGAATCGTGTGGTAGGCAATACGTATTTGTGTTTGGAATAGCTACCAGACGATATTCGTGTCGTCTATTTGCGTTGTGAACTGCTCGAGGTACAGCGTAAAACAATTTCGTTACGAAAGCGGGTCGCGAGCCAAATGCACAGACCGGAAGATGTGTTAAAACCGGATTGGCATCATGGGATTTGTCTCAAAATTGAGTATCAGACGATACCATTGGCTTCTATTTGCAAACCTCTCGAGATATATCATAAAAAGTTTCGTTACGAAGGTGGGCCGCGAGCCAGCGCCTAGACCGGAAAAGGTGATAAAGCCCAGAGTGGAATCATTGGATTCGTGTTGAGGAGATATATTCGCAGACATCAAAAACACTTATATATAAGTAAAACACAGTAATTTCACATCTTTAATGTCTCGATAAATATTGCATTTTGCAAAACATGGTACTTTCTGTGAATTCTCCTGGAGCTGGCATTTCGTTAAGTGGAAGTTTCAGTACAAGTGGGGGGGGGGCGGTCTGCATAAAAATGCTAATTTATGTATCGTTTTACGAATACAATCTCTCGGAAAATTAATACCATTTTACGTAACATTACGTACATGTGACTGGAGAAAAAAAAGTTATCGAAAGAACATCGGTATTGAACTATATGTCAAATATAATCTGACTGCAGATAATACTATTTCGTGCAAGATTATACATTATCTCGTGCTATATCCGAATGGGGGGAGGGGGAGAAGAGAAAGTAATGCAGTTCATTACAGTTCGATATTTCGAAGTGCCAGCATTGTGAGCGGCCAATACTCTGAAAGCTCCAAGGTTGTGTCAACGCTGCAGCAGATAACTCTCAGAGATAGAGGAAATATAACAGAAATGTTGGCTTTTCGGGAGTCAAAGGAAATAGAGCATACACTCTTTGCATTCAGGCTTCCACTTTAGCGGCCGCATATATATGGGCTTTTTTGCATGCCAAATACGACGGACGACTCAAAGCAAATTTATTCTGTCCTCGAAGACAAGAGCTCCTTCTCCTGGGCAACTCGCGAATGAAAGTGCTTGTGAGGGAGAGGAGAGGAAAAATTCGAATTTCGGTTTGTACTGAGTGGTAGGAATAAAAGAGGACCATGTACGCGCGCAATATGGGAGGATTCTTTTTAAGACATCCACTGCATCTTACGTCACGAGGGAAATTCCATACGTAAGCTGAGTTGGATCATTTGCAAAAAAAAAAAGTGAATGTCTCCAAATGATTGTTTTCAAAATGATTTTCAAATCATTACTAAAAAGTCGGTACTGAAAAATTCACAGCACAGTAGTACAATGAAGATTGTATGACACCGGCGATGCAGTGAAATCTAACCGATATCGGTATGCGTTGCAACGGTTATTACAACATGTACTTCATCACACTCCAACTCCGGCAAATATCGCTATATTGTAATTTATTACCAATAACGAGTTGGGTGGAAATGAAGACGCCATCTAATGGTGGTTACCTCAAGCTCGTTAGGGGAAAATATCTTGTTATATATATATATATATATTCTTTTCTCTGTTCGAACCCGGGACCTGACGGCAACCGTCAAAGTAGCAGATGAGCATCATACCACCATGCCACTTGCGCGCAAAGAGCGAAACAATGCCAACAGTACGCGGTGTTCTCAGATGGTAACCCTCCCAAGTACAAACCGCAACCGATGCTGCTTAACTTCGGTGATTGGACGAGAACCGGTGTTTTCATCATGGCATGGCCTTTAGCTTCAAGATGTACTGGAAATTGGTTGTGTGAATATACTGATTTTTGTGAAAGGAAAATCAACCTGTGCCTCTATGGAGACTCGAACCCACCCTCTCTTGAATTCCGGACGAGTTCGCTACCACTACGCTATGAAAGCAGATAGAATTCTTCTTCCTTGTAGCGCATTTTTGCTGAACGGGACCTTGCGGTGGATATAACAACAATCAGCAAATGACTGATAAATGACAATAGTTGTGACATAATATAGAGAAACATGCCCTCTCAAAACTAACTGACACTAGATATACCGTAAACTGTCTGTTGTTTATGTGACGATATTGTTTTTGTAAAAGAAAAATCGACCCCTATCTCTACGGGGACCGACGCCCTCTCGCATTCCGTTCGGGTGCGCTACCATTACGCTATTCAGAAGCAGATAGAATATTTCCTCGGAACGTTTATATGCTGCAAGGTACCGTGCAATCGACGGTGACAGTACTAGCAAACTCATCCGGAATGCGAGAGGGCGTGACATGGGCGGAGATACGGGGAGGGGGCGTAGGGCATTGCCTCCCCAGAGTCAAAGGTAGAGTCGACTGATCTAATGTATATATGTATATATGAACAGACATCATCATCATTTTACTCTCTCAGCAATAATGAACGTGCCTCCCCCCCCCAGCCTTCCAAGTCTATCTCCGCCTATGGGGGCGTGCGTTCGATTTCTCTTAGAGACAGAGGTGAATTTTTCTTTACAAGAATCAGTCCCTTCACATAAAAAGATAATTTGCAGTATATCTTGTATTAATAAATTGAGAGGACATCTTTTTCTCCAAGTACAACAATCAAAAATAGGCCAAGCTATGAGTGTGTGTGAAAACAAACTTGTTCGAATTTCCTGAAAATAAACGAAACCGTATCACGTATACTTGGTGTGTATCACAAAAATCTTTTCTTTATATTCTTAGATAAGCGCATCAGTACTAATCTGAGAAAATCCGGAGTTTTCTTTCGGACTGTTTTGCTTTCTTCACAGCACATTCCTCTTTCCCAACATGTTTTACTTTATTAGATCCATTGGATATTAATCTCTATTTTTTTTTTTTGAAGCGATGGATGTCCCATGTATTGGTACTATTTCACTGATCTTTGATGATTGTTTCGATGAGGGTTCGTACCGATTACTACGATAATTAAGGACCATAGTATGCAGCCGAGGGAAAAAAAACCCCACACGATAATCACAGAAATCAGAGTAAGTAGCAGAGGCGGACTTTAACACAAGAGGAGACTTGTGACGTGTTTACGGTCTTAGTTAACCGCAACCGATGTTGCTTAACTTCGGTGATTGGACGAGAACCGGCGTTTTCATCATGGCATGGCCGTTAGCTTCAAGATATACTGGAAACTGGTTGTGTGAATATACTGATTTTTGTGAAAGGAAAATTCACCTGTGCCTCTATGGGGACTCGAACCCACCCTCTCTTGAATGCCGGACTAGTGCGCTACCACTACGCTATGAAAGCAGATAGAATTTTTCTTAATTGTAGCGCAATTTTGCTGAACGGTACCTTGCGATGGACATAACAACAATCAGCAAATGGCTAATAAAGGACAAAGTTGTGACTTAATTTCTACAGCGCATGCAACGTGCTGATTGGTTAAAAAATGATTGGAATTTCAGGTTTGTTCACCAATCAGCGTTTCACGCTGGACGCATACTAGTACATCTGCTTTACGGTTATGATCGATAAAAATTACAGGAAGAATTTTGATTTACCACTATGATTCTCCTAGAAAAAATGTTTCAGTTTCTATAATCACTTTGATTGCAAAAATTTAATATATTTATTAAAATTTGTGCTTAAAAATTATAAAGGATTCTCACATTCAGCACTGTATCGCCGATGGCATTCATACATCATTGTGTCTCTAGTGTCGGGTATGTATAACTGCATCTTCGGAGCCAGACATGCATCACTGTATTACCGGTATCGCGCATGTTTAACTGTCCGCAATAGCCAGAAGTGCATCACTCCCCGCTGTGATGGTCAAGTGGTCATAGTGACAGACTAGCATCGCGAGGACCGAATCTCACCGACGCCGCAGTTGTGGTCGGCTGGAAATGGTTTTGTGTAGTT
Organism: Pholcus phalangioides; assembly: GCF_987345545.1. NCBI lineage: Eukaryota > Metazoa > Arthropoda > Arachnida > Araneae > Pholcidae > Pholcus > Pholcus phalangioides. The sequence goes on from NW_028301628.1 coordinate 27,150,590, forward strand.
CCCAAATTCGAGGCTCAAATGAGACCCAATCTCCCCGTTAAAAAGTCTCGCCACAGAGAGCAACATGCCTACAACTATACAAATGCTTGATCATTACACTTCACCTATGAAATATAGATGGCAGCAGTGAAAAATCAATCAACTACTGACGTATTCAGACTGTTTCGAACACACACTCACACTTTCAGCGCATCTCAGTTGTAAATTGCCCATGGCACTAGACCGGAGTTGTACTCGGTTTGAAAGGAAAATGTGCATCACTGTATCACCTGTGTACACGCATGCACAACTGTTTATTACATCAAGACGGGCTTCACTGCATCACGAGTATCGCGTATGTATAACTGTCCCCATTGTCAACTTGCATCGCTATATCACCAGTGTGTGCCGCGCATGCATAACTGTTCGCTATAGTCAGACACGCATCACCATCAAATATTATTCAACAAATATTTCACCGTATCACTAGTATTCACGCATGTGTAATTGTTCGCAATAGCTACATGTGCATCATAGTATCACCAGTGTCACGCATATATATATTTATAACCGCTTACCATAGCCAAACGTGCATCATCGTATCGCCGGTGTCACGCATGTGTACTTGTTCGCCGTAGCCAAACATCACACCGGTGTCAATCATGTGTCATCGTATCGCCAGTGCCAGAGAGGCCTAACTAGATCGGCAGACGTTACCATACCAAAGGCAGCGAGTGGTAATTACGGTATGGGTTTGATGGTACTATTGTTCATGGTAAATGCTTACAAAAACAATGTATTACAAAAATTTATAAACTTGTAATAAATAACTGCTAGCAATCACTCTGCTCGCATGAAATTATTGCACACTCACAAAGAGATAGGTTAACGATGCTCATAGAGTTAATGCGCAGTTTAATGTTGATAACAAGTAGCAGACAATCATTTAAAGACACTAAATGACCTAAATAAGATTCATATTTATTTAAAATGGGAAGTTGATGTCTAATCAGAACATTTTGCCACTTTTTTGGCACATTTTCATTGCTTCCATAGACTTATTATTTACCAGTGCGAAGATAATTATCGTTCAGAGATAGAACGCTATTTACACATTTTTTTGTTCGGATTTTGTCCAAGAAATAGAAATTGGTATGAAATATCTCAACATATAAGAGTATGGAAAACGTTAATATCTCGGAGAAACCATCATACGTCAGCGAAATACTTGTTTATTTTTTCACTTTTTATAAATCACCCACGACCCGAAATTTGCTTGTGTAAAATAACCTGTCATCGACGGAAATCTGTTGTTCGGAGACTGAACTCCGTCGCGTACGATATAGATATTCTAAGAAGTTCTCACGTCCGCCCCATTATCGCTAGTTCACGGACGCTTTCGCACCATGTATGACCAAAAATTTTCGCTTCTTTTATAAGAGCCGCAAGTTCTCCGAAGTGTGAGAGAACTTTCTGTGAAACACTTCTCTCTCCGGCGCCACATAAAATACAAGCACAAGCAGCACACGGACCGGAGCTCGATAAAGTATTTCGGAATTTATTGGAGCGTAAACTGTGTTTTATCTCGTTGGCCCATCAGACATGTCAGTCTCTCGAAAACTTACGATAACACAAAGCGAAAGAGAACTTAAAATATGTGACTAGGCTCTTTAGTAAACTTCTACACAGCTGCTGAAGCTGTTTTACGCCGCTTATTTCTATTGTCACTAGGAAAAGAAGAAGAAAAAATATATAGTGAAATTTACGATTAGATAATATTTTATGAAACCGTATACGGGGACGGGGACGGGGGGCAACATCTTGGTATTTGCTGGGTGGTTCAAATTTCACGTAAAACTTCGAGTGGGAGAAAGTCAGTATGGAATGGCGTAGAATCGCTGCAGATCTGAAGATGTGCTACAAACTAGTTCACCAAATTGTTTATCTACCATTGACTGAACCTTTCTTCGAGATCATAGACAGGCGAGTTAACCTACGGAGACATCACTTCCAAATAACAATACCAACGGCCAGAAGAGATTGCTTTATAGATGCCGTGTGGAGAGAATACGGAACAGTCTTCCATCAGAATTTGTATGCACCTCCTAAGCAAGATTTGCTTCCGCTATTGAGGATTTCAAGTTGACTCCGTATGCGAAGTGCTACCCTTTCTGACTATTATTTTTATTTATTCATTATTATTATTATTATTATTACAGTATAAGTGCATTTCATGCCTTCTGGTGTTATTGTAAATAAAATAACAATAATAAATATATATTCACACATAGGCAAGTATGAAGAGAACGTTCTGAAGGTGATCAAATCGATGGCGTACGAAACGTAAGTTGGCTCTGAAATGAACCTCGTCAAAAGAATCGTCATCATTGCTATTATAGTAGAGTCTCGATAATTCGAGGTGAACGAAACCGGCACCAAGTCGGATTACTGAATACTCGGATTATCCGAAAAGTACAGAAAACGACATTTTAAGAGTGTATGTGAGTGCGTAGATGGGGGTTCTATTATTCTCAACCGTTTCTTAATTGAACGGCTTAATTCATTACGCAACCATCACTGCCAAGACCCATGACATCTTTATAAAAGACGTTGACAGTGACTCCAGTCTGTGGGTTTCATATCAATATTATATTTTTTAACATTGCAAATGTATAATAGAGACCTGTGAAAAATTCTGGCCTGGGAGGCGACCGTAGGATAGACCCCTTCAGTCCCTGTGACGGAGGGGGGGGGGTGTTGACACCCCCCCCCCCGAAACTTAAACTCAAATTACACACATACGCAGGAAAACAGACACAATAGTAAACAGCGGTTTATGCCTGACACTGGCGATGCAGTGAAGCATGGGCATACAAGCAATGCAGTGAACCACGTGTGATACTGACAATGCAGTGAAGCATGTATGACGAAGGAGATATACGATGTTACTTGGATGATAGAGAAGATGCAGTGAAACGTAAGATACGGGTGATGAAAAATGATGCATGCGTGATACTGGAAATACGACGGTGCGTGCTTGACACTGGCGATGCACTGGAGCGTGGTACAGGCGATACCGTGAATCATGTGTGATACAGGTGCTTCAATGAAGCCTGTACGCGTCCAGGCGATGCAGTGAAGCATGCACATACAGGCGATGCAGTGAAGCATGCACATACAGGCGATGCAGTGAAGCATGCACATACAGGCGATGCAGTGAAGCATGCACATACAGGCGATGCAGTGAAGCATGCACATACAGGCGATGCAGTGAAGCATGCACATACAGGCGATGCAGTGAAGCATGCACATACAGGCGATGCAGTGAAGCATGCACATACAGGCGATGCAGTGAAGCATGCACATACAGGCGATGCAGTGAAGCATGCACATACAGGCGATGCAGTGAAACATGTGCGATAGAAAAAATGCAGTGAAACGTGTGTGATATCGGAGATGCAAAAATTCAACGATACCGGAAATGAAACGGGGTTACCTGACACCAGCGGAGCATGTATGAAATCGGTGATGTAGTGAAGCCCATGTGATATCGTTGATAGAATGAAGCATGCTTGTGATACCGGAAATTATTGTAGGTATCCGGAAGTACTTAGAGTAGTTTTGCATAAGCAGTGAATACGACGCAATAGTTAGATTGCCTTTTAAAATGAATAAAACCAACTTCATTTTTCATACCGAACCAATATCTATCTTCAATTTTTTCACCAAATCTACTGACTATAAACAGCCAATTATGAATACATTATTATCATTTATGAATACAGATTATTCATCGGAAATGATAATAAAGAAATCATGATTATTTGACTTTCTCATTCTCATGCAAAAAATGTTGTATATTGCAAAATGAAGCGATGTCCGGATGTCCACTTGGCAGAATATTTGGAGCAAAGCAATAACATAATGAAAATTATCAAAATTCAACATAGACAGAAAATTGCCTTTTTCATAGACTACATATAGTCCCCGACAAACCGACAATAGTCCCCCGCATACCTGGAGCACGAATATGCCAATTTTGCCTTTTTCCATCAGCTAGTTGGATACATTATTTTGCAATGTAAGTTTGCCTGAAATGCGAATGTGTATCCCTGTTGAAACACGTTACAAAACATTTCGGGAGGAATAACTTCCATATAGTAACATGGAGAGAATAAGTATTCAAACGTGTCATTTTCCCAAGGACATTGCACATCCATGCTTCTGACACGAGCGGGGAGGGGATGCGATATTTACATTTAATAAAAAAAAAGTTAAAGCAAATTTCAAACACATTGAGATATGAATATTTTTCGGCATTTTACATGTTTTATTTTTTGAACGTTTCAAAGAAAGAAAAATAAAAACCTATTTAATTAACCCTTATGGCGGCAATCCCGGTACGTCTCGTCCAACTGCATCTGCTTTATTTTGGCACTCCTGGAATATCTCGGGTTCTTAAAACTCTCTTATTTCGGCATGCCCGAACCCAGATATCTCTGTAAGTTTTCTTCACCTGATAACATGCTTTCCTTTCAACTCGTCCTATCAATCAAATGCCAGTGGGCGGAGTCAGCTTTTTGTTCAAAGTCCGATAACAGAAGGGGAGATGGACGATGTTTTCGTTTTGTTTTTGATGTAGTATAGGATTATTGCGTGCAGCAAAAATAACAGAAAAATATAGATTTTTCCTTCTTCCTTGCTGTTTTTTATGTTTTCGGTGTAGTAGGGGAAAGCATTCATCATCTCACGCCCAATGGAAAAAAAAATTCTTCTTGAAAATTTCGATGCAATTTTTAGAAGGTTCAGTGATTTCTACTTTGACAATAACAATCCGGATCAGGGAAAATTTAAAAACCGTTTAAAGGGCTAATTTGACATCATACAAGATTAAAACTTCTGTTTTATTATATGCAGGGCGTCCCATAATTTCGCGAATAGTTTAAAAAATTAATAAAAGTTGCAGAAATTGTTGGGGTTTGCGAAAAAGTTGTTCCCATAAATAGAGATTTTTTAATTGGTACAGCATTTGTTTTTCGATAGAGAGCGCTGCGTGAAAGCACATCAGGATTGGTTAGAACTGGACCTTTCTTCGATCTCTTCTGTGTCCGAAACGTTCATAAAGATCGAACCAGTAAAACAAGTTCACCAACAGTGCTGCTCTACATCCACCAACTATTATTCTTCTCTGCAGAAATACTCAGACTTTCCTTATGGAATTCAATTCAATGCATATTCAAATAAAATGTAAAGCTTTTACAGATACTATATATATATTTATGTTTTTTATCCTTACCGTTCTTACAGTAAAGTTTCTGATAAATTCATGAAGTAGTTACTGAAGGATAGAGAACCCGACCCTTAGTTCGTATATATGCACAATGTTAAATATATTATTTTTCGAAACGCTCTTTTGCCATACTTACAAGAAAATCCCTCGCAGCGTGTATTTTACGTATAAGGGAACTTTGCATGATCAGGCAGTGAACTTTTCGTTATACATGGCAGCCAATAACAACCATCTCGCTCTGTTCGTTCAGCTCAAAAAGTTGCATTAATGAGAGAAGAACGTCGTCGTCTCTCACTCTCTCAAAAGGATTTTCCACCGTCGTCGCGCCCCTAAAGCCTTCGGGTAAAAATACACTTTGTTCCAAGATTTACATGGCTTATGCATTAGTAACGAATCTCTTTCTCTCGGGGCGTAGAGAAAAGTTTAAGGTTGCATTTCATCTTTATAAAGACACCCTTGTTAAGTATTTAACCCTTCAAGAGAATCCGAATTTCTCAAACTACTTCTTTTCTTCGGATATGTTCCAAGTATAATTATCAGCTAAAAATACCGTCCTCATTTATAAAGCTCCTCTCGTTTTTACCGCTGTAGCATTTTGTCCGATACATTTTCACGTGTTTAAGAATTCTTCCGGCTTTAATTCGCAAATATTGACGGATCGAGATCGATATTTTCTTTGGAGTTTCATCAAAATAATACTGATAATATATGACGAAAAGTAGGAAGAAGAATTTTCACGTCGGAAGTTTTCTCTTGCCGAATACGGACTACATAATTATACAAAGAATATTTAATCAGTATTTGAAGGTTACATGCTATTATATACAGACTGTCTCTCAAATTGTTTGCACAGCACATATCTCTGCAACCGTTGACTTTAGAAATATACCTTCAATTACAAAATAAGTTTTCAAACGAAGTGCGGTTACCCAAACGTCTTAAATTTTCCAAGAGGTGTGTGAGTATAGAATCATAGCCTATGGGGCCGTTCAAGTATTACGTCATCATCGAGGGGGGGGGGGGGTGGTGGTTTCCGATTTGCTGACTTTTGATGACAAGGGGGGGGGTGTCAAAAATGGCTAAAAAATTGCTTACGTAATACTTGTACGGCCCCTATATCTAAAGAAAATAGAAAAACTAACATTTTATGTATAAATCCCATATTTCCCATTAGTGAGGTGTAAATGCGGCTCTAAGAAGTAATCACATACAATTGCATATTTTTAAATCCAATATTAACTGAGATTTTCGACGTTTTTTGAGATGTTTGGCATCCTCCATGATACATTGAATCTCGTATTTGAATGCATATTGTTAAAGGGTCCTATAGGTACCATAAAATAGGGACCCCATACTCATTGCATAATGTGATTCTCTTCGTTACAAGTCTGACCTCGCTCATGTTTTTCGTAATCGTATATGAATGCACATACATGAGTAGGGGGTCCTTCAGATCCCATGATAGGAAACAAAATTATTTTTATTTTTTATTCCCCTTGTAACTCAGAATTTTCTCCGCCAGGACCATGCCCTCTGGGATAATGAACTTATATCGCGTAAGCTACAGAGACTAGTTGTGTTCGGTCCATTATGTTCTGTTGACATGATAATATCTCAAAAACAAGAGCCAATAAAACTTTTTCATGGTGATATTTGACGTTTCAGAATCGTATATTTTCATGTCGGAAGCAATTTCACTACTTTCCATTGTTGCACATTTTGAAGTACGTATATCTCGTATAGGGTAAATAAAAAATCCGGTTTATTGCAAAGATGAAAATAGCCTGCTCGTGTAAACAATTGGAAATTTTCGTAAAATTTTGGTTCAAGGGAATTGTACGGCTAAATTGGTGTACGCAAATTTTCTAAAAAGTATATTTTCGAATTTTTCTATTTTAAAATGCTATAAAATTTGCTGCGTCTAACTGTGTTGAAATTTTTGTTCTACCTGCACCAGAAGTATTTTCAACGTATTTTAATACAAACTGCTGGCAGGAATTTTAAAATATGTTGATGTACTTTATAATGGAGAACATCCATTAAGAAAAGAGCATAAAATGCTCTTTTCTCAAAACTGAGTTTTTTTGTTGTAATATAAAAATGTTGTAAAATATAAATTTTTTCAAACACCACTTGTTCAAATGACTTGAAACTTTGTGTGTGTCTCTCAACACTAAGGTGATACATACTTTAATGAGAGGATTTCTTATTAAAATTATTTAAAGAAATTTTGCTGCCCAAAGTAGAAGTAAATTGCAGGGATTTTTGAGGAAAGCTGCATGTTGTTGAAGTTGAAATTCCAGAAAAGAATAACCAACAATTAAGCTCCTAAATGCTGTTGTTAAATTGCATGAAACTATCCATAATATTTGAGACAAAAAAATTGAGTGCTTAAGGTGATCAGAACATTTTTAAATGTTCCTTAAAGAGAAGAGATTTTTCCTATAGACATTGAAAGCCGAGATCGTGCACCAACCCCATTGAATTTGTATGTGATCATTATGGCCTAAAAATATCACCGATTAGAAAGTGCGGGATGATACTTTATTGCAAAATGACCAGACTTTGTAACGGATTTCGCGTCCAACTGGTGCAGTTGTATGATGCTCGTCTTCCACCATGAAGGTTACCGTCAAGGCCCATGGGTTCGGGGAGAAACCTAAGCATTAAGTTCTTTACCTACCGATCCTGAGACGTCCACCGGTGGGGGAGGGGGGGGGGCTTTATTTCCTACCCAACTACACTGGCTGAAAACTGCCGTACGGTACGGCGATATATGACCTAACGTTTGAATGCGGTTAAAAAAACTTTGTAATTAGAACCCGGATGATCATAATCTGTGATTTAAAAACGCTCTGTAAAGTTAATCCTTAAGCAATGGAATTTTGTTTAGTGGAACAAAATTTTATTGCTCCAAGAGTTTGTTAATACACATTTTCAAGTCATTCTAATCAGTAGTTCTTACTTTGTAGCATTTCAAAATCCCAACTTCTATTGTTATCTCCTGGTATAAATTCTCGTACCATTTATTTTATTATAATTTTTTTTTTAAATATGGATTTCAAAAATATATTATACATCGAAGTTTTTAGAAAAAACAAATAGTGACGGTGTATTTATTCTTAGCGTTTTGTAGGGAGGGAACGGCTGTTAACAATAATTCAAAAAAAGACCGATTGGGAAACATTTCACTGTGGACGTATGCAAATTAATTTTTCCCGAAAGAGGTCATAGAGATGAAAGCATTATGATATCTAACATTTACGAGTGTCTTAATAATAAGGCATTGCCTAGTCTAACGGAATGGAAAAAAATACCAAGTCCAGACAAAACGACAGAGTTTAATTAACATCGCATACTCCATAATTGATGAAAAAATCACAAAAAAATAGGTGACAAAACACCTACGACTTGCGCAAAAAATTTCCATTATGTTGACGACCGCGTCTGCCACCAGCTTTAAGCTCAAAACTGAATGTTGCACGAAGCTTGGGTATTAATGCTGTGAAGGTAACTTAAGTATGTTGCGTCAGATTTCGAACTTGAATGAGTTGAAGGTCATTTCATTACACACTACATCACTTCATTGCCAACGTCACACTCAGATCGGTAGTGGAACATGCAGTTTTGAGCTTCAAACTCCCAGAACACGACGGACAACAATATTGAACATTTCTTGTCCAAAGTCTTTCATTTTTCTGATGTTTTATGAATCATGAAATTTTGCGATGTTAATTAAATATGCCCTGGTTGCTTATTGTTTCCATCATGCCAGCAAATTTTCCTGGTACAGCGTGACGTAACAGTAAATATATTAGCCTTTCTTTTCGCCAAACAAAATTCTATTTCTTCAGGAATTTTTCAAGTCATTCTGAGCCTACATTAGTCTTTAATATTTTAAAACTTCAATTGGTAATCACCCCGTATACCTTCTCTTGTGTGTATCATTTGAATATTTCACTCCAACTTCATTTTCACTCAGTCATTTAATTTATCATAAAAGTATATTTAATGTGTATTAGAAAAAAATTAATTGTATCCTACAATTTTATATCGCCGAGGTTCTTTTACTTTTTTTCAGTGTTTCCTGAAATCACCAGAAGGCTGTCGGGTTACCGTCATTTTGAAACGTCGAATCCTCTAGGTTCTCAACCATAAATTAAATCTAGATGTATATTCTCTATCACGTGCGCAACAGACTTGAAGGAACTTCTATGAGATTTTGAAAAGTGAACGGAGACAGGACGCGAATAATGTACTGTAGAAGATACGGTGTGTATCTCTCTCTCTCTCACTAAATATGTAATGAACTTGAGGCATGCAGATCAGTGCAATATCTAAACTCTCTAAAGAAAATGGAATATTCATGCTCTTGGATGGATATTCAGACGTCATTAATCAACTTCCAGACGAAATTTCGAAGAAAAGTCTGTGGTCTAGTCAACGGAAAACCGGCCGAAAGTAAATACGATATATTAATAGAGTTTTGTGTGTGTTTTTGTATAATAATGAAATTCTTGATGAGTTGTTTATTTAAAACTCATCGAATTGAATAAAGTGCATTATTTGTTTAATGGAGTCTCAAACAATATTTTTTTTTATTCAAAACACAGATTTTCTGATCGGGAAACCGTCGTTAACGTCAAGTAAAAACAAAAAAAAAGTCGGTTTCTTTATGGATTTTGATACGCTTTTCATATTATACCTTCCGAAATATGTATTGTATATGTCGTAGGCTTATTGCAAAAATGAAAATAGCGTGTTTGAGGTAGACAATGGCAAATTTTCTGAATACTTTGAAGTCGCCTGTGCTCATTATCATAATCTAAAAATATTGAACTGATTAGAAAACGCTAGATAATTTTCCATCACAGAATGACCAGACTCTTCGCAATACACCGGATTTTTCAATTAAACCGGGTGATTGTAATTAAAGATGCGATTTAAAAACGGTGTAAATTAAGGGCCTCCTCACACGGAGATTCTTAAGTATGGTGATTGATAGGAGACTCCGTATCCAGAAGATCGAACCGTATATTTCTATGGAGCTCCTCACACGAAAATATTGGCGTAAAGGCGACGAAGTATCCTACACCCAATGGAGTCCCTTGGCGACTTGTATGCCAGTCGAACGCTACAAAAGTAACGCGAATCTTGAAATATTCCTTCATATTTTCGTCAGGCAAGATTGCACGAGAGGTGCCCGACTCTGAAATAAAGCTACTTCATGCTATAGAACAACAACTTCCTCGAAATAGAGGATATTTTGCAACATGAATTTCACTTACCTTAAGTTAAGGATTATTAGGAATCACTTATATATATATATATATATATATACGGGGTGATTATAAAAAAACTATCCCTACATATGGGCCCCTAACTATCATACCATTCACAGAAACTGAATGAAATTTTGGCATAAGGTATTTTGAGGTATGCGCTCAAGAATGATATGGAAAACAACAGTGTCACTCTAACAGTTACGGTTACAGTGAGAAAATATCAAATGGCAACACCAAGTTTTTTGTATTGGAATGTGATCTCCATACTGAAAAACCCTAAATAGCGTTCGAACGGCAACTGTAGCATGAAAATCACCGGCGGTAGATAGGCTAAAAGTGAGGACAACCAATAAGGACAGAGAAGCAGCATAAAATAAAGCATTTTATTGTGTTTCACAGATTTTCCACATGACCTTGTGGAGGACTAATCAGGCTGGGATCTCAGCCGAAGAAACGACGGTGTGACGAATGAAACGAACATTAATGCTCTGGTGCACGGCAAAGTCCTTTTTACTTTTTCCTTGCCTAGCTCCGGGGAATTTCGTGCTACAGGTGCCATTCCAACACTATTTAGTGTTTTTCAGTATGGAGATCGCATTCCAATACAAAAAACATGGTGTTGCCATTTGATATTTTCTCACTGTAACCGTAACTGTTAGAGTGACACTGTTGTTTTCCATATCATTCTTGAGCGCATACCTCAAAATACCTTATGCCAAAATTTCATTCAGTTTCTGTGAATGGTATGATAGTTAGGGGCCCATATGTCGGGATAGTTTTTTTATAATCACCCCGTATATAAATAAGAATGAGTACAACCAACAGGAACCGGATTTCTTGCATTCTACGGAATTAGAAAATAGAATTACCTAGACTTAATAAATTAGCTGATTACCAGTCAGCTCTGATATGTCATCTATTTTCCAAATTATGGATCGATTGAATATTTTTACTGTTGTAGGCTTGTTGCTCTCTGTGGTGAGTGCTTTTTTAACTATGAAATCGGCCCACATTCGTGCCTCGAAGTTGGAAATTACAGAGAACTAACTTTAGCCAACCACCAACTGTGTCGTCGATGGGGTTCGAAGCCAGGTCCTGTGGGAACAGAGCGCGGTCATGATCGGTTTCGGGTTCTCACTATCACCACACGACCGCACAGCGGCATAACTGAATATTTTCATTGTGCTAGCAAATTTCTCCATGTTTTACGTGTTTAGTGCCATCTATCATTAAATTTTACGTTTTTTTCTCTCTTGCCAAACAAAATAACCTATTGCTTCAGAAGTACTTACGTAAATTTCCAATTCATTCTAACCAGTAGTTCTTACTTCAAAGTGTTTTTGATATTCAAACTCTAATTTTACTTTAACCTGCATACCATTTTTGTCATTTAATTTTTCATAAAATTACTTTTAAACATTCATTACATAAATTATGCATGTAAATTTCACAAATCACGGATGGTCCTGTTCAGATTGGGTCTGGTTGACCGGATCGGTTAATTAATGTACTGTTAATTATTGTCCATAGGGATAATGTTATTACTTACTTTTTCGTTACTCATTTTGCTTTTATGCATAATATGTGAGACGTGTGACCATATTTGGAAACATTTGCATCGACATTTTGATAAAATTTTCCGACATGAGAAACACAAGTAGATTCAACGAAAACTGGTCAACAAATTTATTGTCTTCACAGCCCGTGTCACATCAGCCCGCCGCCCCGTACTATTTGAGTACAAATTTTTAGAGAAACAAGTAGAAGTATGAAGATAGAAAATGATTTCGAAATCAGGGACTAAACTAAATAACTGATTTCCTTAAAAACGACAAAGTTAAATCTTACGATTTGACAAATACTTTATGTTCAGCATATCAAGTTGCTTCAAGCTGAAAGCCTAAATCCTCAATCTATTCTTATATTTGTTTACATCTGACGATATAATTTTTATAGCATCAATTGATATTGTTGTTATAAATAATATGGTATACACGAATTGTTATAATACATAGACTTGAATGAGGGGGGATGCAGAGAAGAGCTACGCATACTCTTGCTGGCACGCAAGGCTGGAACTATGAAGAAAGACTTAATTTCTTGAATATTTTTACACTGGAGAAACACAAGTGTCCGGGGAGATGTAAAAGTGTTTTAAAATTTTCAACGGGCTGGAAGGCTGTACCACATAAGTTATTAATTTCATTCATTGTATTTAATCATGATATTCAATCAACTGCATCGACAAAGGGACACCAGTATTGTTCAGTAAGGGATAATTTCAGGATATAGTGTCACAGGGAGTTTCTTCGAATAGGGGTTTTTAATAATTGAAATAGGTTACTTCCGGGGGTCGTTGCGTTGATCAATTGTCGTCGTATCAATTGATACGTTTAAAGAAAGTACGATAAACATAGTGGGATAAATCTAGAAGTTATCCGTAGCCACCTCGTTGGGCGGTTTGCCTGTTGTATTTGTAGTAATTGATCTACGTTTGTTACAAAAGGGTTGCATTTGAAAAATTTTCAAATAATCAGTCGGTCGATTTATCGATTAATATTTCTTGATTAACCAGTTAAAATTTTTAATCGATTCCCATCCTTAGTTAAAAATTTCCATTCAATCTTATCTGAAGAGGGGAACCAGTTGGCAACACTTACTCTGTTTAGAAACAGAGTAAGACATGCTGGTTTATTACACATACAGTACTGTGTGGAAACAACTGTTAAAAATAATAATTCAGAATGGAGCCGATGTGGTCAAATATTACACATAACGTATAAATAAATTCATTTATCCATAACATATTGAAAATGTGTGAAATAAAAATCATTCAATCCAATACAACACCTAAATTCAGCTTTGCGTTACCTCCTTCTTTCGCGAAGAAATGTATAAAATCCGTATTTTTCTTTGACCTCGATATAAGGTCATTTAAAATCATCAAATTTTATTATTAATTATTACTATGTCTAGGATTTTTTTGACCTAAAAAACAACAGAATATGCTCCATAAAAAATTCATTTACGCCCTAAAAAACTTAAAACATCCTGTAAAAACCTAAAAATTATGCCTTTATGAATAGGCCGACCATATTTCCCCGAGGAAATAAACGCCAATCGTTGTCCAAAATGACGCCAAAGGCACACTAATAAAATTGCCGATTGTTGCTAAATGTCACCCGAAAATCACCAAGTATTGGCTAAAGGTAAGTAAAATTATGGATTATTGGTAATATCTTCGAAAAATTACCAGTTGTGGAAAATAAAGGAATTGAAGAGAGGATAATTGTTCTGCTGAAATGGGCAAAATACTGTTCTAAAATATGAAACACAACACCTACAATAAAACTTAACAACACACAAAAGAATAAGGTCCTAAACAATAAATACTTCTAACGGCACAAGTAAAATAGAATGCAATGCCATGCACTAAACACTTAGACAAAATTATATGTACAAGATTGCAAAATTTACATTACTAAATAATGAATAGTTGATAAAAAACGAAAATAAAAAGTTAGCTAGACATATATGAAAATATATCACATCCCAAAAACAAAAAACGTTTTAAAAAACGCTACTCCTATACAGCTCCCAAAATACTGAACTATTTCTATAGCATTAAAAATACAGTTAATGCTACAAATTACACGAAACATTGTCAATTATTAAAAAAAAAAGACTTAAATTATGCAGATACAGATATAATATAATATAATCATTATTTCCGCTTCAATATTGCTGAGATAAGATTACCGAGCGCACACTACCATAACGAACTAAAATTTCATAGTAACCAACGATGTTGCATTGTAACAACTTCACTGTGTTTTTCATATATTTGTCTATATACATATATATATATACCTTAAATTATGGAAATTATACAAAAAAATGCTTTGAAATTACTGAAAATTAGAAAAAAATCCCTTAAATTCTTGGCAATTACTCAACTTCGTCATTCGATCTGTCTGCTGGCAACTAAACATTCTCCCATTCCGGTATTTATACTTTCATAAAGTGATTCACATCTTGCGATTACTTACTAAATAAACTCCCTTTAATTTAGCAAGGACATCACGCGCACGCACGCACACACACACACACACACACACACACACACACACACACACACAAATAACTGCAATATATATATTCTATATATTTCCTTAATACATAAAACCGTGAAGAAAAACTATTTTATTTCCCATATATTCAGACATTTTATGACAAATTACCACATATTATTTTTTCCCCCTTTCATACATTTATTTAATATATTCTTCATTTATTATATATATGGGAATATATTCGTGAAATGCTGTATGTATTCTGATTGTTCACTCCGTAGATGCAGAATTCATTTCGATGAAATTATTTATCGTTTTTTTTAGTTTGCTCTGACTTTGAAATTGCATAGTAATTATTCATTAACACTTCTGTTCATCCATACAGATTCACGTGATCTCTAGATGGAAATTTTTCTTTCTCATTTATTATGTAATACTTCATCATGATAAATAAACTTTTCAAAAAAAGGCATAAATTCTGAAAATCATGAAAAAATGCTCTATCACGTAAAAATAGCAGGGTTATGAAAATATATGAAGTTATTGAAATTATTGATTGATTATTAAAATTTTATTATTATTTTCTAACCTGATGCATTCTTACTGCAACTACTTTAAATTATAAAGTGAATAATAAACATTTTCATTAATTCTCTTGATATGCTAATATTTTTTTTTCAAGACTTCGATATAAGAACCTCCCAATATAACGTCCGTTTTTCTGATTCTTTGGCGTTATAACGAACATCGACACTGCGTTGGTCTGTTAACCCACCGCGATTGAATGCATTCAATATGACTGAATCATCTTATAATTGCTGAATAGAGTCGCCCAGAATGAAAATTGATTCCCAAAGCAAATATCTTTCTAGTTGGTCTTTCAATTAAGCAAAATCCACATTAAACATTTTATGTGAGCGTGGTGCGTGTAAAGTATGTGTTGTCTAGGGAGCGTAGATCTCTCCGAGGAAAATCCACTAAAATAATCAACCACCGTGCCTTCCAAGAAACCTCCAAACATTTGTAATAAATGTGGCTTCAAGCTGTTCCATCCAGATTCATTGGCACACGTTGCATTTAAGAAACTCTTCTCTTCGCCCCCTTTGAGGATTCCTCTCTCTGTGATGTTTAATTTCATTAGATGCCCCGTCGCTTGCGCGTATGCGTTAGTATCAATTCTCTGGAGATACTCGCTTGGAAACTTGAGAGTTGGAGCGAAGCTTATATATATAACCCCCCCACAACTAAACTCTCTCGACTTTGATTCTCCTCGGCGATTTTAATGAGAGATCTCGTTAATTAATGAAAAGAGCGGTCTCGAACTTTAAATTACTGATCGATCGCGAATGATTATTTTCGTGAAAGAACTTTAGAGGATTAAATATGTATAAGCTTACTTAGGCATGTATTCATAAAGGATGTTTAGGTGTATATGTAAGTATTGATTATATTTCGATAAGGGATTTGGTCAGATAGATTAGTGCGCGTTGGATTATGGGACGTAATACAGTTTTCTGCAGCGTTTTGTTGCTGCCCGAGTGGCGTGGTGATAAGATGCCAAGTGTTTTGATGTACTGTTTGAAGTACTAGTACTTTACTGCATAAAAAACCAACTCCAGTCATATATCGCCATACGGAAATTTCCAGCCAGTGGAGTTGTGTGGGAAATGAAGAAGGCTCCATTCATCGGTGGTCGCCCCAGGCTCGGTGGGTAAAGAATTTTTAAAGTACTGTTGGGTTTCAAACACAAATACAACGTCACAATTGGCAAAATGCTCAACGAGGTGGCTGAGAAAGAGAACGAGGCAAAATAACCAGTTTTCATTGGATCTCACACAAGTAATTAATATTGATAATATGCACCGCACATTTCTTAACCTATTCTTTCTAACCTAATTTTTGTATGAAATTAATTTTTTTTGGGAAATTAAAAGCCATAACGTCTAAAATCTACAGTATTTTTTAAAATTTGTTCACAAAGAAATTTAAATTTTTTATGACTTTTCAAAAATGAAATTTTTGCAAATTTTATATTAATTTTCGATCTTTAAATTTTTTACCGTGACCTTGAATGGAAAAAAAAATAGTTTTCTCTATAGTCAAAAGGGTTAAGGGAACGTGTTTTCACCGGGAGACGTTTTCTATCTCGCACCCAAAAACACCACAACCACATATGCTCGGCATTAACCACACGTTTTTAGCAAATACCACATACATAAAAAATATAGTTGGTGTCGTCTAGGGTGTACTAAAATACGAAAATAAAAAGTATATTGTAGGACTACTTAAAAACTGTACATGCACTTCGTATATATAAACATTCCTCCGGGTAATTTCTAACGAACTGGTTACATACGCCAACGTGTTTGTGCGGTGCCTAATCTATGTTGTCAGTTATACTCTCTTGTTTCATTTTTTTCACTGGTGCTATCATCTGCCTTCCGTATTTTTAAGTGATAATAGGAAATGCCTGAATTTTATTGTTATGCAAGGAAAAAAAAAAAAAAGAGGCCATCAAATCTTCATTTTTTGAAATTATGTTTTTAATGCAATTTTTTAGTATCAAAAATGCAAAAGCATCTTGAAAATTAAAAAAAAAAATGAATGCCCGGGTCTTAAAGGGTTAAGGCGATTTTTACAGAGGTTGGCAATTTGTGGAATGAAACAAAGAAGAATTTTCGAAATTTTTGTTATAGTAGATATATACAGACGTTAATATTGACACAGCGTGAAGGAAACTCGTTCGATATCACAATCCATATCGAGAGAAGGGAACACACAAGTTTGGTTTTGATGGATTCCGGGCCATCAATTACACGAGTATCCGATGCAGAGATTTCAGAAAACCTCTCGATCACGCAATGGGCTCATCGGAATGTGCTCTCCGTCCTCAATCATCAATACCCGAGCGTCATTGAATCGAGCTTCAGTGAATATAAATCAGATCTTTTGTCCAAGCTCTGATATTCGTTATGGAACGTTATTCAACATTAGGGAACCTACGTTAATATTCACTATAAAGAGAATCCTATAAGTCCTGATTCGGTCTCTAACTCATCAACCGTTCGTTGTAGATGTATAGCTTCAATTTTAAAAATGCTCAAAATGTGTTAGTAATTCACCCCTGAACCGGTTTTGAGAATAAAAATACAGTGTGTAACAAAATTTAAAAAAAAATTAAATTTTTATATGGACACTTTGTCCATATAAAAACTTCTTGTCTAAAAAACTCAAAACACCAAAATTGTCCTATCCGAAAGATACCCAGGCCACATCGCCATATGGCAATATGGGCTCATTGTCCTCACGGACTGGATACCTCTGGCAATTCATTCATAAAAAAACATACATTATAAACTATATATTACAATCAGAACTATAAAATCATAATCTAAGTATAAAAAATCATGATCTATGTATAAAATCAGTTGCGAGATCACAATCTCCGTATACAATCGGAAATCAAGCATATAATCTTATATTGCATATTAAATCTTAATTCAACTGTAAAATCCTAAATTGCATATTGAAATCAATAATATGTACGTGCGCACTGAACGGGACCATGTACGGTCCCGTTCAGTGCTCTAAGGATGATTGCGATATTCGTTGCCTTTGTAGTCTAAGGTACCCGGCAACTGACAGGGCGTGGGTTCGATTCCTCGCAAGGGCGGTTGAGTTTTCTCTCTTTCCTGAATTCATCCTCGTATCAGCCAGCTGTTAAAAACCTTCGTATCTATAGCAGGAAGCGACATCATCCTCGAATATGCCTGTTGTGCATTTATAAGCGCTACCATCTATACTTTGAATTGGAAATGGGAAATCTGACATGAATGAGTTTCCGAAAGTGAATCTTTACTGTCCGGTGAGACGATTTCTGAAAACAGGCTCTCTCTCTTTCTCTCTCTCTCTCTATATATATATATATATTTGGTCTGGGAGTTTTTTACTCCCAGACCACGTAGTCGGGAATGCGGGTTAGTTAATGATAATCACAACAGTACTGACGGGGAATTACCCACCTCTGACTTGGATGGCTTCTCGATTGACACTAAATCACCGGGCAAATTAAAATGTGTGTTAATAAATGCCAGGAGCTTGGGTAATAAGAACGCTTTTTTAGAAACTATGATAGTTGTGGAGGGTCTGGATCTTATAGCCATTACAGAATCTTGGGCAAACGATGGGGATGAATCTTTCTTACACATCTCAGGATACGATACTTTTTTGAGAAATAGATCTGATAGGAAAGGGGGTGGAGTGTTGATATACGTGAAATCCTGTTTGAAGGCTAGAGAGTGTAACGTGCAGAGAAGTGATATTGGAACTATATGGGTTGAGCTTGAGAACAAAAGACGTCATAAATTTATTGTTGGGGTTTGTTACAATCCACCGAATAGGGATCAAAACCACATAGCCAAATTGCATGATGAAATTTCCTACATGTGTGAGCGAAAGAGGGTTCTCATATACTAGGGGATTTCAATTATCCAGGTATTGATTGGGAGAACCTTTCATCTAGAGATCAGTGTGAAAGAGACTTTCTTAAGTTAGTGCTCGAAAATTTTTTGTATCAGCATGTATCAGAAGCCACTAAGGGTACTGCTATTTTGGATTTAGTTCTTACTAGTTCTGAGGATCTAGTTGAACATGTTTCGGTGGGGGAAGAGTTTTCTTCTAGTGATCATCGTATAGTCAGATTTCACTGTATCTTTTCCTCGGGTAAGGTTGATAGCAAAAGACTGGTTCCTTGTTTTCGGAGAACTAACTTTGATGTTTTGAGAGGAAGGTTAGCGGAAGTTTTCAAAGACCGGTTGGAATCAGTAGGGGTGGTTAGCCAATGGGTAGAATTTAGTACGAAGCTGTCCTCTGTTTTGCACGACGTCATACCCTTTGTTCGAAAAAAGCGTGTTTGTACATCGTACCCTCTATGGTTCACGGATAGCGTGCGGAACCTTTATCTTCAAAAGAAAAGAGCATTCAGAGAGTATAAAAGTGGACGAGGTGACCTATCATTGTTTACTGATAAAAGAAGACTGTTGAAGAAAGCGATAAGGGATAGTAAAAAGGAAGTTGAATCTCTAGGTTGGCAGATAACATTGGCTCTGACCCAAAATCATTTTTTCGATACGTCAATAATGGATGTAAGAGGACAGTTGGCCCACTCTCGATAGGAGGCTCTAGGTTAGAGAGCAATGTTGGCATGTGTAATGCTTTCAATGACTTTTTCGCGTCGGTTTTTAATGGAAATAATGATATTCGATATACGGGTGTTGCATGGGGTAATAAAACGCTCAACGATATTCAAGTGGAAGACGTGGAGGTCCTAAATCTTCTAAGAAATGTATGTGCAAGCAAAGCACCAGGACCAGATGATATCTATCCCAGGGTTCTCAGGGAAGGTGCTAATGAATTGTTGGGGCCAGTCGCACAGATATACAGGAGTAGTGTTGCTGAGGGTATCGTCCCGAGAGATTGGAAACTGGCTAACGTTGTTCCGATATTTAAGAAGGGTAGTAGAGAAGTGGTGTCTAATTATCGTCCAGTGAGTTTGACGAGCTCCCTCTCGAAAATTTTGGAAATTATCATCAAAAGGCAGTTTGTGAAGTGGATAGACGAGAATAATGTATTGTCGGATAATCAGCATGGGTTCAGGAAGGGGAAGTCATGCGTAACTAACCTCCTTAGCTTCTATGATCATGTGACTAAGGCTTTGGGTAAGAGCAAAAATGTAGATGTTGTTTAACTTGATTTCCAGAAGGCATTCGATCGGGTCCAACATGGTATACTCTTGAAGCGTTTACACGAGATTGGAATTGGGGGCAACTTGCTGAATTGGATAGAATCGTGGTTAAGAGATAGGTCGCAGCGAGTTATGATGAACGGGGAATTCTCTGGTTGGACAGACGTCACAAGTGGAATTCCTCACGGAAGTGTACTTGGCCACATACTTTTTTCACTTTTTATCGATTAACTCGATCAGGGTATCGTTGGGATTACTAGCAAATTCGCAGATGATGTGAAGTTAATGGGGGTAATCGGGAACCATAGCGATAGGGAGTCGCTCCAGACCAGTCTAAACAGAATTGCAGCATGGGCAAATGAATGGAGCATGACGTTTAGCGTTGATAAGTGCATTGTCGCTCATTTTGGTTCAAACAACCCACGGTTCTCTTACGAGTTAAATGGTGTCACTATCCCGGATGCAACTAGGGTCACCGATTTGGGAATTCTCATTGACGAGCGGCTTAGGTTTTCTGAACATTGTTCAGCGGTGGTCAAAAAATCGAATAGAATGCTTGGTCTCATTTTCAAAAAAGTCTCTTCGCGTTCTCCTAAAGTCATTCTTACGCTTTTTCGAGGCTTAGTTCGTCCTGGACTGGAGTATGCTGAAAGGTTTTGGAGACCATACCTACAGAGGGACATAGACTTGATTGAAGGGGTGCAGAGAAGAGCTACGCGTGTCCTTATTGGCACACAGGGCTTGAGTTATGAAGAGAGACTTCATTTTTTGAATATGTTTACATTGGATGAACGCAGGTGTCGAGGAGATATGATCGAAGTGTTCAAAATTTTCAATGGGATGGATAGGATGGACCATGAACTTTTAGTACACCGCCAATCAACTGCTTTTACAAGGGGACACCAGTATCGATTGGTGAGGGACAATGCAAGGTTATGCTGTCGCAGGGAATTTTTCTCTAATAGGGTTGTTAATAAATGGAATAGCTTACCCCCGGAGGTAGTAAATTGTAACACAATTGACACGTTTGAAAAGAAATACGATAAACATGTTGGGGTAAATCGAGAAGCTATCCATACTTAGAATAAGACAACCATAAGTATTCTTCATGGGCATTGTATAATATTTTATCACGTGTATATATTGTTTATAATTTTTTGAAATTGCATTTTTAATTGGGTTGCTGTATTTTTGAAATACATGACATCCATATTTTTTTATGGGCATCTTTTTCTCAGCCACCTAGCTGGGCATTTTGCCTGTTGTGGCGTTGTATTTGTATATAAAAATTCACTTTCGGAAACTCATTCAATTTTCAATTTCAATTTATTTTATTAAATAACAGTTACATTCGCAAAAATAACACTACCCAAGAGGCAAATGGCTGCCAATACTGGGGTTATGATCATGAAAAAAAAATTTAAAACTGATACAACGTTTCATGGGAAAAAAAAAATATATATACATAAATTCAAACACAAAAATAATCATAAATACAAAATCAAGTTAATTAGTAGTACAAGTATTTTGAAATTAATTAGTAAATATTTATAATGTGTTCATTACATTGAAGTAAAAAAGAAAAAGGGGGAAGGGAAGAATTGTGTGTGTGTATATACATGTACATATTGTGGCTGGCTTTCGGAGTGCTACTTTAATTACACATAAAAAGGGATTAATAAGATTTGCAGTTATGGAGCTATGTGAAAATAAATTTCAATATCATTTATTGAGTGAAGATATTCTTTAAGTTTTCTTTTGAAATGAGGCAGATTTGTAATTGTTTGCATTTCATAAGGTATTGAATTGAAGAACATTGGCGCTATGAAAATGAAGTGTTTTTGCAAAATATCTTTGTGTGCATGTGGAATAGAAAAAATACAATTTGGTCTACGTGGATTTACTGTAGTGCGCATGGGCAAATGGTATCTGACATTCATGTCAGATTTCCCATTTCCAATTCAAAGTATAGATGGCAGCGCTTATAAATGCACAACAGGCATATCCGAGGATGATGTCGCTTCCTGCTATAGATACAAAGGTTTTTAACAGCTGGCTGATGCGAGGATGAATTCAGGAAAGAGAGAAAACTCAACCGCCCTTGCGGGGGAATCGAACCCACGCCCTGTCAGTTGCCGGGTACCTTAGACTACAAAGGCAACGAATATATATATATACATGCATGTACATATATATACTCCAAACGGGATAGGTTTCAAAAACACAAAATACAAATTCATTACATTTTACCTCACAATTTCTGCGATGCACAAACTTGTTTATACTTCGTTTAGTTTAGTTAATTTTTTTTTTACTCTTCCGCACTTTCCACTGCAAAATATGTAAAGGTCATGATACTTAAATTACAGGGAAAATAAGAAAAGAGAACTCGTCTTGATGGTTATTACGAAAATGCACAATTTTTCAGCTGCTTCCCTTAATGAGCAATTTTATTTATTTAGGAATCTGTATGAAGAGAGAGAAAGAGAAGCAGTAACTAATCGCGCTTGGATGGATAAAGGCTTCCTTCTTAATACTAATACGTGATTCTCGCACTGGCTGCGTGGGACAATAGTTTCCTCTTTTGGGGCAATTTTCTCGGAAAAATTTAATTGAAAGTAGAAAAGAAGAGACTATTCATGAAAAGTTAATCAGTTGAAGCCATTTCAATTATGCAACCTCTATTTCAAAGGTAAAAAAAAAAAATTACTGAGATAATGAGTAGGGATTACGTAACGGGTTGACTTCGTGAAGAAAAAAAGATTCCTGGAATGAGGTCCCTGATAATTTTCTCAGTTCACTTATTTCGAATTATCTGAAAAATAATATACTCATCAAATATGCATCGCCGATGCATGTTAATATGCCGATAACGTGTGAATTACTTATAGAATTATGTATTACCAGAAAAATTAGAGTGGAGTGTGTGTGTCGTTGGAAAGGCTTTGCATTTTGATGTAGAAATGTTTCATACACCTAGTTACGTTCACGATATCCAGCCTGCTATCATATTGATAAAACCTTACATTGATACGGAGGAAATCCACCACCCTGTGATTGGCCATAATGAGACACGAAAAAAACGCAATACATCACATTCAGCGGAATCTCTTCGCGAGATTCAAGATGAAGGCAGAATGGCGATATTTATTTTTTTTCCGTTTGGCTACCATTCTTTCTATTAATTGGGTGCAGACGCTTTCTTTTACTTTCGTCTGGTTTTGATTCTGACCAATTCACTTGTTAATTTCTCAAATCGCTAAAACTCATCAAAACAGAGGGCCTACAACTAAGTGAGAAGGAAAAAAAAACGGGAAAAAAAATCTCCATTCCACCTTTGCCTTGAATTTCGAGAACACCCCGCCAAACGGCTACGTATGGGCTACCTTAGTCACTCATTGCCACTGCGACCAATTACCGGATTCCAAAATTACTCCCAACCAGTAGCATTGTAAAATTTGTTAATATGCAGCCCGGTAACCAACTCGAAGATGTATTTAGTTTAAATGGGATATCACATGGTTTTTATGTAACAGGATCCATATGTTGACACACATCTCAACCTCAATACCTGCTGCAAATTGAGGCATAAATTCTTGATAGTTTTGTTGATATACCATGGCGAGAGAAATCTGGTACAAAAAGTAGAAAGCATATTCATACGATTAGGGTTGTCGTTGGATTTGCTTTAACTAATCTTAGATCCGTATAACTTCAGCGTGCATTGTATGGTTTTGGCCTGACAATTAAAAAGTGGTGCGTTTCTATGTGGGCGTTAAAAAAATAAAAAAATCTGCGTGAGAATATCTCGTGAGATAGAAATGAAACTTCTGGGTTGTTTAACCCCTAAGCTGTGGGGATAGTGTGATGAGGACGGGGAGCAGAACTGAGTTCTGACGTTATATTGGATTAAATGATCTTTGTAGGTCGTTATATTGGATGGAAAAATTCATGATATTAATGGGAAAGAATTTGGGACTGATAGCAGTATAATAGAACGGTACAATAGCGCATGAACGTTATAACGAGCATTGACTGTAGAAGGTTATCTAAATTGAAGAAATAACTAACGAGAGACAAATAATAAGAGACTAAGACGGATCCACGTGACATCCTCGTTACATTTAATTAATACAAGTTCCCGCTCTGCCGTTGTTTGATGGTTTACGAACGGCGGAGATCGCCATCACACAAGACGGAACTTGTGTATACGAGATAGACAAACACCATATTCTCACAAATGACATGCCCTGAACTCATGCCTAGTCTAATTAATGCTTTTATCTGGTCCGGGCAGTTGCTTGCTTTTTGATTTATCGCGATACTGAAACGCGAGTCCCCTAATCGGCTTTTCGTTAATCGAATCATGGATGTTTTCTACTTCACGAATGTTCATGAATGTAACAGGAATTGATAATGGACATTATCCTACACGTCATTCGAGTGCGATGTTTTATTGGCTGATTATATCGGAAGAAAATTTTTATTTTCAAAATATACGTGTAATTTATAATAAATTCGTAATAGGTTTAAAAAAGTATTATCCATAAATTCGTAAATAGTTAAGAGAAATCAAAAAATTTTAAAGGAATTGGTATACAGTCGAACTTGGAGTACAGAGTTCACTGGAAAAAAAAGTTTGAATTACCAGATACCTTGGATCTGTAAAATTACTACAAATTGCAAGTCAATCATTAACATTCACATAGGGTAATAGTTATGAATTATTACAATTTTGTCATCGGTTAAGGAAATATTTCCTAAATCTTAATAATTTTTAATTATAATAATTGATCTTAGCTGCTACAAATTTCTTGGCCGCTGTTAAAACTGGCATTAAATTATCAAACCAATAGTGCCTTGTTAAGATCACGATGAAAAGCATATGCAGTAACAGGAATATTCAGATATGACCTATTAATCGTACACCCTTCATTTTATGACACTCTGATTTGCGTATTTCCAATGGTTTACTTTTAGGCAGCACTTTCTATCGACAAATATTCTAACTAAACTTTTATATTAAAAATATACTAACTTTTCTGTAAGAAAAAAAAAGTTATCCATTTCGCGAGAGTAAGTTTTTCGCAAACTGCATTCAAAAATGCACAAATTCTTTCAATTCTTATGAATTTTGAAACTGTTTACGAATTAATGGGACACAATGTATATATTACAACTATAGCGTACGATTCATAAAGTTTGATTATTTAAAGTTTATCTACACAAAAGCAATGAGTAAATTGGCTTGCTCAAAACAGCCTACTGTTGTAACCATGTATGTGTATTGCATTCTAATGTTGTCTCTTAATGTTTCAGGAGAGAAATAGTTATCCGATAGAGGCTGTTTTATACTAATCTGGTGTGCATTCACCCAAACATCTTCCAGGTGTTTTTTTTCTTCAGTTTCATAATTACCTTTAATGGCTATCGAACATGTACTGTGAATGCAATAAACCGGGTGCATAGGACATTTTAGTGGCGAACCGTTGATCCTAGCGACAAACTCTTGAATTAGAAAAAGTACCCAAATCACATGTAGTACTCAGATATGTTATTCACGTTGCGAGAGGTTGTATAGTTATTGAAATAAAAATGCTAACTCTTTATACCTCCTCCGTGTGCCCAAAAACCAAACTAAAAAGTTATTGCCCTGTCTATCTTGATGCCGACTAAAAAATTCTACGTTTCTAAGTGCAATATTTACTGATATATTCGAATTCAAAAAACAGGAAAGCTGGGAAGAAAAAGCATTAACTGTTGGAAAACCGTTTTGCTAGTTAAAAAGTTGTAACTGATAAAAGTAGTTTCTGCATTTCAGTAACTATACAACCCCCATGCAACATGAATGAAGTATATGAGTACTAGACGTGATTTGGATAATTTTTCTAATTGAAAGCACGCCTCTCTAGATTCAACGGTTCACCAGTAAAATTTTATTATTTTTTAATTTGTTTTTTTTCCTTCTGAATTTGTTGATTTTTGCTGACTTTTGCTGATGGATATATCTATGACTGGTATTTTACCTATAGGAGTTAATTGAGATTGTAAATCTCATACACTAAATGAATAATCTAAATAAAGTTTGACTGGGTTATGTGATAGAGCTGAATACACGATAATGTATGTATATCGCGTATATTGTGTGTCAAACTTGGCTAATTGCGCCATTGTGATATGGCGCCATGGTAATATGGCTATAAGTGTTTCAATGTATGTTCAGTGTGTTCAGTCAATGTATGTTTCACGCGTAAGATATTGAATACCATATTGAGTGCATATTTTTTCCCACTAGACGAATTAATGCCATTGAATTAGTAGATAATATGGTTTATGGGTACCCAGTAGGAACCCCTGGTACGTTTTTTTTTTGTTTTAGGTTGGGGATAAGCAGGGGCCCCCGGAAGAGGAGACACAATGATGACGATGTATGGCACAGCTCTATATGCAACCATTTCGCACCACTGACATAGGGACATTTAATTTTTAAAGAAAACATCTTGAGCGGGATTGCTCACTCAGCGTCAGATTAACAGATCTTGTCGTGTAGCCCAATGCGCCAGGACGAGGCTTAGATGATCACCAGTAAAATGTCATACACCTTACTACCTATGTATCCTGTACACAGAAAAGCTGTTATGTAGATGCTTTTAGAAAAATTCGTCTTTGCCTCTACGCTGCCTCCGAGAGAAAAATTATTTATCTGCTTTTATAGTGTAGTGGTGGCGCACTCGCCTATAACGTGGGTGTTTCGAGTTCCCGTAGAGGCGGAAGGGAATATTTCTTCATCCAGCACAAATGTATTGTTTTAACGGGGAAAGAAAAGAGGAAATCCTTCTTTGTTGTTCTTTGTCTGACAAGACTCGAGTAAATAACAAACGGAAAAATCAGTCTCGTATGTGGCGGTTCTGTTCAGGAAAAAAAAAAAAAGTCGAAGAAGAACGTCACCTGATGTTTGAGAAATGGGAAACGAAGCAGCAAATACTGGAAGATAAACAGTGTCTAGAACGTTAAAAGAGATTTAGCAGTATTTCGCGACCAACAAGTAAACACCGATTGTTTGTCGTAGAGTGATAAGCGAAAAGCGTTAGCTTGTCGAATCAAAAAGTATAAAAAGAAATAAAATTGGGGATTTCATGTAACGTAATTATATGTTTGTTTCTCAGTGACTGTCTGGACAGTCTCGAGATAGTTTTTGAAGAAAATGTCGAAGAGACAGAATTTTTTTGAAGATTTCTGATCAGTCCCGATTTCTAACTTTAAAATATGAGAGATGATCCGCAAACAGCGGAATTGTGTAGTGTTGTTGGACCATCCTAAAAACCCTTATAGAGGAAAATGGAATAATTTAAATTTCTGTACGAACCTAACTTATATAAAATGTTAATTTGTAAAGTAAGAGCTTTTGTTTACTCTACTGAAAAATATTTCTTGTGAAACAATCGAAAGCACTCTGAGATATCCTATCGAAAATCTCAATTTTTACGAGTTAAAACTTGCTCTTAAAAAATCCAAATCTCAAAAAATACCAC
The DNA here is from genome assembly GCF_987345545.1 of Pholcus phalangioides. NCBI lineage: Eukaryota > Metazoa > Arthropoda > Arachnida > Araneae > Pholcidae > Pholcus > Pholcus phalangioides. The sequence continues at coordinate 27,178,492 of NW_028301628.1, forward strand.
GATTTTAAAGTTATAGAAATCAAGAATTTGAAAAACACCAATGTTTCAGCAAATTTTCATTGTTTTTATTTCATTGTTTCATACTTGTTCTTTCAATGTTACAGAAAAATATGTAAATTACAACATTTGGTAATAATAAAGGACCGTATGGAAATTTTACACAGTCGACACCACTTATTAAAGTCACGGATAATGTTATAATTTGGGAAATTGTTATCACTTTTGCAAAGAAAGGAACAGACCAATATCGTACCATGTGCAATATCCGTTTGTAGTTATCGGGACTATAATATTATCAATTTTTTTCCGTCGAAAGTTTTTTTTTTTTGCGTATTCTGAAGCTAAGGTTTAACCAAACTAACTTTTTTCTTCCTGTAAGTTATCGTTATCAGGCTGCAGAATTTTGTAGCAGGCTAGAAGGTGCGCTCCCCCTTCCTTGTTGACACGCATTTGCGTACATAATGTCACGATGAGTCCATAGTATTCACTGTAATCCACGTACATGTGGAGCTGCTTTTGCTAATGACCTTCCTATGGCGAAAGCAAATATACGAGGGGAAACCATCTCCCCCTTTCCTTCGGTTCTTGATCAGTCTCTTTCAGTTGACTTCACTCGAATTTCTTTTTCCGCGAGACTTTTTCAAGGGATCTATGATACATATAAAAAATATCGTAATTCGTGATTGAACAGTTCCATTCTAACGCCACACACATAATGACTGAATAACAAAAATGCAGGAATTAAAAAAAAATTAATTCCCGTTTTAGAATAGAACAAAAAAGTGGAACGATTGAAGATTTCGCAACCAATTATATGGAGAAAGAAAAGCAGTTTCTCACTTTATCAACAACCGTTCACATACAACCAGTGCGACCAAATGGGACTTTCTTTTCTAATATACAAAACGTTCGGACTGGCCAGGTCGACTCAACTAAAGTACCAAAGGATGTTTAGAGGTGTCACGAGTCCGATACCCGGTTCATCTTTGTCAGAAACTTTCCTGACACAGGGGTACAACAAAAACGGCGACGTGACCACAAAAAAAGACTGCTATCTCAAGGCGCCCTACATTGAGGGGGTTTGTGGCCCCAACTTCTCGTTGAGTATAAAAACAAAAGATACCGTTCGGAATCGGCAGTAAATTGCAGGTCCTTCGTGGTGCGACAAAAATGATAATGACATAACATCCGGCTATTGCTATCAGGAACCACGAGTCCCGATGTGATGACATTAAGCGGCGAGGAATGTTTAATATATCACCCTAAAACTCATCTTTCCCCTAGGTTTAACAACTATAATAATTGAAGGGAAATTTGTATATTTTTGAATATACGGTTTGCGTGTATAAAAATTTTTTTCACGGAGGGTGGTTTCTTTTTGGTCAAAGGGGGAATATTCAGTTGAATTTTTCATCCATAGAGGACACTGCATGAAAGCATATGACTGTAAAATAGGCAATTCAAAGTTCTCACAAACGCAGGTTGCATGATTAGGGGCCATTAAAGTATTACGTAAGCAGATTTTTAGCCATTTTTGACCCCCCCCCCCTCCCTTGTCATCGGCTTAGAATATTTCATATCTTCAAAAAAGGGTGGTTGATGACGTAAGCAACCTTCAAACCCCCCCTCCCTCCCCCTTTGTCATCAAAAGTCAGCAAATCCGAAACCCCCCCTCGATGCTGACGTAATACTTGAATGACCCCTTAACAACTCACTTCTGAATTTTCTTGTGCTTACATAAGGTTTTCATTCTGATTTTTAATTGGTGGACAAAGCACTATTGATGAAAATGTTTTACTTCAGGCACGAGTCACTGGCCGAAACATTACACGAACGTTTCAGACATAGAAGGGATCGAAGAAAGGTCCAGATCCAGAATTCTGTGCTTAGCGTTAGTGCAGCGTCCTCTATCGACAATAACTTTTTCGTGAACCGCATTCAAATATATGAAGAAATTCCTTAAATTTTTTATGCATTTTTAAACCACTTACGAATTTATGGGAGACCCTGTATTTTAAGTACTTGGGAAAAATTAAGAATACAGTATTATCGTGTTACCGAGTTTAATTTTGAGGGAAGAATCGGTTTTAAAAGTTTTAAGATTGAATAATTGAGTGCAATGATCGGGAGTTGGTGAGAATGTGTGATTATTGACTTCCAGGGGGAGAAAAAACCATTTTCCACCGTTAAAAATTACACATGTTGTGTTTCTCCTCTCATTCGTGTTATAATTATTCTCGACAGGAATTATTGGCGATTATTTCTTTTCAGTTTCGAGGAGATGACATTGATGGAGTGTTTCTTCCCGTAACATGGTCTTTGCGTGTTTTAAAAGAGGAACACATCATTATATAGGGGGGAAATTTGGTTCTTTTATCGTTTATTTTGATGAGTTTTGTCACGGAATGTTTTTTAATAGTTATGATGGTAAAGGTATATCGGCACCAGGTTAGATTTAGACGTTCTTAACGGGAACACGAGTGGTATGATCGGTGGCAGTACAGCTGGGATTCATTGATTTTATGACATGAGCTAATTTTTTCTCAACTTTGTTATTGACTCTTATTTTTCCATGTTGCGCACATGAACGATAACACGGCATGACATAACAATATGTGATAAAAGTTTTAATAATTTTTTTTTTCGCATTTTAAAGTTTCTCCGTAGAGAGAGCATGTAGACGTTCAAAACAATATTGACATAACCTAAAAATTATGGATGTATTATTCATTTCACTTTAAAATATAAAAAACAGATGGCAACACTAGTAAACACGAAACACACATTATTCTGAAAACATAAACACCTTAGAGCAGTGATTCCTAACGTGGGCGTTAACGCCCCCCTGGGAGGCGATGGAATGTTCCAGGGGGGGGGTGGTAGAGCCGCTGTGGTGGTCGAGTGGTCATAGTGACGGACTCGCATCGCGAGGATCCGGGTTCGAACCCCACCGGCGCCACAGTGGTGGTCGGCTGAAGTTGGTTTTCTGTGGTTCCCAACTTCAAGGCGCGAATGCGAGCCGATCTCCCCGTTAAAAAGTCTCGCCACAGAGAGCAACAGGCCTACAACGTTACAAATCATTACACTTTATTCACAATTTGAAGTATAGATGGCAGCACTGAAATATCACACACAACACTAGCTACACACTCAGACTGTTAGGTGCACTCACTTTGTTCCAGACTCTCCAAGCTGGGCTGGAAGAGATCTCGGCAACGGGATAAATCCGGTGGCAGAGACCCTGGCGTTCATTCATTCAGGGGGGCGGTAGAAGCGACGGGTATAACAAAGGATCCGAAGGATTGCGTTTGGGGGGGGGCGATGGGAGAAAAAAGTTTCTGAAGAAGGGGGCGATTGGACAAAAAAGGTTGGGAAGCTATGCCTTAGAGCATACAAGGGGTATGCAAGGGGACCCGGGTTCGATTCCCGGAAGAGACAGATCACTATTCTTTTCAAATACCAGTTTCGACATAACATCCAGAAAATTTAATTTCTCAGTATCTTAGAACATAGTTTCCACAAACATTTTGTTTAATCGGTTTTTCTGAAATACATTTTTCTCTCATAGACCCCCCCCCCCCCTCATCTCAAGCGAACTCATAGGATCCTATGTTATACCAGTAGCTTCTATAGCATCTACCCCGGACCATTCCATCACCCACCAATGGGCGATATCACCCACTTTGGGAAACACTGCCTTAGAGAAACACATACAATCATAACATACATTACAGCAAGTGCAATCCGATAGAAATTTCCTAAAGGGATGTTTACGAGGTGCATTTGCTCGGTAAATGTAGTGGTACCTATAACCACGCTCAAGTAAACATTCTAATGAATAAATACCGAGAAGCGTTGACCAAACACAGTATGCATCTTGTTGTACGTCTTATGTGTCTTTTTTTTTTGTTTTTGTTACCTTGCGAGGAGAGGAAATGCTATCATATACAGATCGTAAAAAAACTTATTGTTGTCCAATAGCTAATTCTTTAATTCTTATTCTAATAGAAAATTTCCAATGGCAGAAAAATGTTTCAAAAATGCTCAAAACACATAATCCTAAAAGAGGTTTATCTAAAAAAATATTCCTGAAAGAGCTACAAAATTGTTTTTTATACGGTCACTAGGTCCTATGCGAGAGTAAAATTTTATATAAACTATTCCTCATGCAATGACATATTTAATAACGGCATGAAACATCAACTATGTGACAAACTAATGGGTAATACTTAGGGTGACCATACGTCCCGTATTTCCCGGGACAGTCCCGGTATTTTCTGTTTTTTTGGTCGTCCCGACTTTTTGGCAAAAGTGTCCCGGTTTTTCCCGTATTTTACACGAAGCCTACTTACAATATTTACTCTTTATTGAAGTCAAAGATTGACATTATTTTTCAACTCATAAATTATTTTATGATAATTACAACTATAAAAGAGATTATTAATCTCCCATGTTCATCTTGGTGAACTTTTTTCTTCGTGTAATTCATTTTAATCCACTTCAATTTGCAGTAATGGTTCATTTCCCGCCATTTTGATTTTTCCGTAGTTTCAACAATATTTGGCAACTTTGATTGGTTTTCATGCTGTTTTTTCCCGAATTTTTCTCATTTTTTTAAAATTCAAATATTTCAGTGAATATTGCATTTAGAAACGTGAAATTTTTAAAATGTGTTGTTGCCCTGAGAAGAGATAGCACAAAAACTTTTTAATTGGAAGTCGAAGGACGGGGGGAACGTTTAAAAGTTATTTTTTAAATTTTAGTAACTATACAATTTCTTGCAGTATGAATGACGTATCTAAGATCTACACGTTATTTGGATACTTTTTTATAATTCAAAGTATGCGTCTAGAACCAACGGTTCGCCAGCAACTCGCGATATACACAGTATATAGATTTACGCAGCGTGAGCGGTTCTCACCGTATCGATTCTACATCGCGTGACACAAACAAGATCCACTTACAGTCACACATCATATAGAAATTGATTCCTTTACATTCTGGTTCTTTCAGAACTGGTTGGGAAGTAGGTAATCTCTTTGGCACAAGGAAACAGACCCTGTGCCGTAATACCGTAAAAAGCATGGCATATAAAGGTAATGTGACATCTCTAAGAATTTCGACTACTTAACCCTATACACCTCGTACACATTCTTCTACGGAATTTCTAACGAATCGGCACATGCCAGAATGCGTGTTCTGAGTGTATGTATGGGTCTAACGTATTTATGGTGTCGAGTCGAACTTTTTTTCGTGTCCATGCTGCCATCTGTCGTCCATTTTCTGAAGTATAGATAGAGATCCTTGAATTTTCATGTCATGTCAGTATCTTGCTGTAGGTCTGCTTGCTCTGTGACTTTTCAGAGTGGGAGGCCGGCTCGAATTCGCTCCTCGAAGCTGGAAAACCGCGAAAAACCAATTTCAGCCTACCACCACCGTGCCTTGAACGAGGTGCGAACCTGGATCCCCAGGACGAGAGACCAGCACGATGTCCACGCGACCGCACAGAGGCAAAAGTCTCTACTTAAAGATACTTACTAAAGCAAAATCTTCAGTTCGGATAAAAATTTAAAGTCCCGAATCAGCTACAAGCTGTAAATAATAACATAATATAGGGCCTACATGATAATTAGGGATACGTAAATTTGGCAAAAAAAGAAATCCGAAATTTCGCAAGAAAAATTTTAAAATCATAAATTTCGCATTTATTCGCAAAAAAAAAAAAAAAAAAACAACAAAAAAACAATTCATGTCGAAAATTTCGTATTTGTTCACAAAATTTTTTTATTTTTTCACAAAAAGTAAAAATTTAAAAAAATAAATGAAAAATATATTTAAAAAAATAGCATATCATATAGGCCCTCGGCTACAATGATTTTTCTGAGCCCCCCCCCCCCCCGCCGCCTTGCTAGAAATGCTTACTCTCGATAATTTGAACCAGATCTAATTTTCATGAGGCCCCTCTGCACTTGAGGTTTCTGGGCCGTGCTAGGTCAGACCCATGCATTAAGACGACACTGGTTGGATGCCATGTGTAAAGTAAATTTATTTTAAGTCTTTTCTGCTGCTGTGTCTTCAGCAGAATGCTATGCCGTTCATCAATTCCAACATACAGTAGAGTTTCGTTTATCCGACCTGCCGTATTATCTGACGCCAACAAAAATTATAAAGCGCCAACTGTTGAGCTTTCAGAATTTCACATAACGACAGGGTAAAGGCTCTAGAAACTTCAATTAAATACATTGAGCAACAAGAAGAAGCTACAGGAATCGACATAATGATGCTGCAAAGATGGCGACATTTGGCAGCGAAGAAACGACACTCGTCAGGAAAGCAGGCTATATACAATCAAAATTTTTTTTAAATCATCACAGCACTGAATTTTTCAAGTACTGTATTTAACTTCAAAATATTCTGTAGCTAAGTTGATTTTTTCACTTAATTTTTTCTGTTGTTTTGCTGTAAACATGGTTATTAGGTTCGTAATGTGCAAAATTATAACATAGTTTGACGTTTAGTTTTTCCTTATCACATCCGTATTATCCGATGTTCTGCCAGCTCGTTTATGTCGGATAAGCGAGACTCTACAGTACTCATTTGTCAATAATTTTTTTTCGTAAAAATGCCCTTGAAATTTGAGCCCAAAACATTTCAAATCTACGAACTTCACAAAACATGTACGAATGGGAAGTTTGATCCTTTCAAATTGTCGATTAGCATAATTTTCCTACAGAACTCGGAAACGAAAGTCAACTGAACCCGTATTTTATGAGCTGGAATTTCATTGTCAAGACTTATTTTTAAAAAGCTTATGCTAGAGCAATCGTCTTCATATTTATTGAGAAAACCAGCAATATATGATATTCGCTCAGATGAATGACACTTTTGAACCACGAATTCTGCCTGGTTACTACAGGCGTCGGCAAGAATTTTGCCTACTTATACAGTGATACTTTGTTTTTCTTTTTGGTAGCTTAAATACGCACTCTCTGCTCCTTTTTCTTGAGTTCTAAAAAAGTTATCTTCGTCTTGGCCACAACAGAATTAAATTCTTTGAATTCTTTAATGAATGCGTCACCCACAAGATTCACTTTACGCGCCCAACATCGGTGGTGCAAAATATTGTCACCAGGAAGTATTTTTAATGATTTGAAGCACGTAGTGATGTAACGCGCGGAGTCTGATACTAGCTCATTTATTTTCGTATTTTGTTTCGTATTCTTTTAAGGTGTCAATTACAGCTTGGAAACATACGGAAGAATTAACGATAAAATATAAATTATCGAGATTTTGCAGAAAAGTAGTAAAAATTCGAATTTTTGCATTTATTCTTCAAAATTGGCAAATTTCGCATTTATCCCGGTTATTTCGTAAATACGAAATTTACGTATCCCTAATAATAATATAATAAGACTCTTGTGACTTGCATTCTCGAAATAAGTTATGAAAAAAATTGTTTAGAAAGAAATCAGCGTTTCCAAATTGTAAACTTCTTTCCTTATCGTTTCGCAGAATAAAAAGGAAAGAACTTTCAGCCTATTTAAATTCTAAGTTTCGATGTAGTTGTAGTAAATCGAGCAATTACTCGAAAAAATATATACGTCAGGGGAAAACCTTATATTTGACTGTAAACCGTTTGGAAGTCAATATGCTCTGTAACAAAATCCTACGTGAAAACTCATTCCGAGATATTTCGAGATAAGATATGATTCAAGTCCTGATAAAAGCAATTTAAAATATTAGAAAATAACAAGATTATAGAAAAACTTATTTTGAAAACGGCAATTTAAACGTGGAATAATTTCTTCGGCGGAATTTAACATTTGGTAGAAGAAATCTTGAGAAAATTTTCTACGTTACCAGTTTTATCATTGAAACATTCTGTTAGAAAATATTTGAAAAATACATAGAATTTTATTTTTATTAATACAAATTCAATGATCCCATCTAGCGTTTTCTCGAAAAACATTCCAAAATATGAATTGGCTAATGCTTTATACAAAATTGCCGAGATAACGCTAAATCAGCTAAATTCTAAATTATTCATAAAATTCTAAATCGTGTGTTTGAATATGCAGTTCGACAGTAAATATTCCGAGAATTTCCAATATGCATTTCAATTTATTCAATAGAGATGATAGTATTTGAAAATTAGCCGTTCTTGTCTTGACGGTATTGAGAACTGTATAATATGCATGAAGTACAGCATAATGCGAATATTTTAAATTAAAATGAGACATCGAAGACTGAGAAATACTTCATATTCAATTATATACATTGGACTATTCATTCTTTTATTCCTATTACTTGTTATTTTACATTGATTCCTTTATAAAAATTAAATATGAAATTTTATAAATAGTGTTGTGTTTTTCATAATCCGTATATTTTTAAAAATGTAAATCTTTATATTCACGTCAAGGATAATCCAGAATAATTGGATACCAAGGGCATAAAAGGGGAATTGATTAGTTTGACACAAGAAATGTTAACAGGTTTCGTGGACCTGTCAGGTTACTTCCGATGAACACTTCTTTGGCGATGCGTCGTATGCATTTAGAAGATGTGTGCTGCCATCTAACTTTTACATTCGAAGCAAGAGATCGGGAAATAATGATTGACTTTTTTTGCAGTATTTCCTAACCTGGTATTGTATGCCCACACTATCTGGCCTTGAAACACAAAGGGAAGGTTCATTTTCTAACTAGGGGAAACCCCAACCTGCTCCTTTTCCCTTCGACCTTTTACCGAAAGAAGATAAATGGAAACGCCCATGGGGTGAAGTTTGATGACGTAGTCACAGGCCAACTCAGCGTGGGTGTACAATACTTAGTGGAGCATCAAAATGAGCTCGATTGATTGCATACACCAAATTGAAGTGTAGCATTCATTTTACTTATTTGAATTTGAGTATATGTTAGAGTTAAACGATATGGGTGCTACTGTTTTGGTGATTGGTGCAGCGGGTGGTTCATGACTCGAAAAATGTTCAAGATACACCTAGTCTAACGTACGGGATGTTTTACGAAAGTCTACCCACCTTTCAAATGACATAACTTGGAAACAGTGACACAGTGAGAGATAGAAAGTGGGAACAAGTGGTAAGTATGATGGGCAGGGCTGGAATTTGGAATACAGATGAACCTCTCGATAACGGACACCTTTGGTACCGGACATTCTGTACGCAAGCGTTATTCCCATCAACTGCAACAAAATACACGATATGATGACTTTTTTTTAAAACAATGCGGCAACCTCCTCATCAGAAGGCAGAGGGGACTGGCTTGAGGCGGTTTGAGATTCCGAAGACGAGCACTACGACGCCGAACCACGTCAAGCGAGATATTATACAAGACTGCAGCGAAGAAAGGAATTTAAAAATATGGCAGAGATGCAGCGAGAAAGTGATCTGTGTTGTGACTTCTCACGTGTTTGTTGCCGTGTTATGTTTATAACACGCTACTATGTTAGTTTCTGGTGAATGCTAGCTGGGTTCTGGTTCGATTCATCGAGTATGATATCATCACGGTCTTCGAGACAGTCCAACACTTTGGGAAAGAGCGCAAACCATCCCAAGATGGTCTCTCTGGGAGGTCAGCTGGTCATGCCTGTCTATACTACATAATCCAAGTGGGTTTTTTTTTCTTTCCCACGGAGATTTCGGGAAAATCATGCCAAACCGAATCAAGTAGCACACTTCGCGAGAGCTATCACTTGCAATGATTGGTGACTTTAAAATCGTTTGCTTGAAATTTCAAGCATTGATTTCTTGCATATAAACCATGAGAATAACTTGAGAAAAAATCGCTATCTATACTGCATTTTTGGAAACTGGAACTCATGAGACAGCTTATAAGAAACAAAGACACACTGTTTATCAAAAAAGTCTTATCTGCTCTATAATATAAAATCACAAACTCGAAAAGGGCCTGTTTCTAAGCAACCGAAATTAGTGACGATTTTATGTTACAGAATTGAGTGACGGAAATCTGTTACGTTTTTGTGTTACGGAAGTCGGTTACGATTTTGGGTCAAGTTTTCATTTAACTCCTGAGGACATCGGGAACCGCTTGATCTGTAGGGATCAAGTTTTGTGCATGTACCCAGAGGTATGTATACATCACCAGTGCTCCCAACACACATGGTCCGGGTACCCAGGCCGGGGCATTAGACAGATCTCTTTACGGGGAATTGACAGGCTTCATTTTGAGTAGAGGATGAATACTTGCTTCTCATTGCGCATTGTGCTGCATTGCTTATTGTGGCACTGCAAAAATAATGCATTACTGATTGCGGTGCATTGCATATTGTACTGCATCGCGTGCTATATTGCTCATTGCAATGCCGCGTTTAATGCGTATTGTGGTGCATTGCGTACTATAGTGATTTTTATAGTGCTTTGCTTATTGCGATGCATCGCATACTATGCTGCATTGCTTATTTGTGGTGTACAATATTACTGATTACACACATTACTACATTACTGATTGTGATGCTTTACGTGTTGTAGTGCACTGAGTGCTGTATTGCTTACTGTAATGCAGTGCTTATGGATTATTATTGGGGCTTATTATTATAGTTATAGTTATTGTTATTATTTTAGTTATTATTGGGGCTCATTGCGTATTATGGTGCTTTGTTTAGTGCGATGCATCGCATATTATGCGGTATTGCGGTGCACTGTAAATATTGGCAAATTGCGCATTGTTATGCATTACGTATTTTAGTGAATCACGTGCCATATTGCTTATTCTAATGCAGTGCTTATGGTGTATTGTGGTTCATTGCGTATTGTGGTGCACTGCATATTGTGGTGCATTGCTTATTGTGCTGTATTGCCTACGGTGGTGGTGTATTTGTTATTGTGCTGTATTGCCTACGGTGGTGGTGTATTTGTTATTGTGCTGTATTGCCTACGGTGGTGGTGTATTTGTTATTGTGCTGTATTGCTTAGAAATGGGGGTAAATTACGCATTGTGTTGTTTTGCTTATTGTGGTGTATTGCGTATTGTGCTTAATGTGGTGCACTGAATATAGTGGCGCATTTCTTATTGTGGTGAATATGGTGGTGCACTCATTTTTGTGCTGTATTGCCTGTGGTGGTGCATTGCTTATTGTGCTGCATAGCCGATGATGGTGCAATAAGCACTGTGCTGTATTACCGATGGAGGTGCATTAAGTATTGTGCTGTATTGCTAAATGTGGTGCCCTGATAAAGTGGTGCATTGTTTTTTGTGGTGCCCTTAATATAAGGCTGCACTACTTATTGTGCTGCATTGCTTATTGCACCGAATCACCGACGGCGTAGCATTGCGTATTATGCTGTATTGCTTATTGTGGCGCATTGCGTATTGGGCTGTATTGCTTATTGTGGCGCATTGCGTATTGGGCTGTATTGCTTATTGTGGCCCATTGCGTATTGGGCTGTATTGCTTATTGTGGCGCATTGCGTATGGGGCTGTATTGCTTATTGTGGTGCATTGCGTATTGGGCTGTATTGCTTATTTTGGTGTACTGCAAATAGTTGTGCATCGCTGATTATAGTGTATCGCTTGCTTATTGTGTTTCAGTGGTTTTATGGCGTATTGTTATGCATTACGTGTTGTTGTGCATCGCGTACTATATTGCTTATTATAATGCAGTACGTATTGCGTATTGTTATGCATTACATGTTGTAGTGCATCGCGTACTGTATTGCTTACTATATAATGCAGTACGTATTGCGTATTGTGGTGTATTGCATTTTGTGGTGCATTGCGTATTGTATTACGTGGTACATCGTGTTCCGTATTGCTTATTATAATGCCGTGTCTATTGCTTATTGTGCTGTAGGCCTTATTGTAGTGCATTGCAATATGGTGGATTGCTGATTGTGGTGCATCACGTATTGTAGTGCATTGCATGCTGTATTGCTTATTATAATGCAGTGCTTATTTCGTGTTGTGGTACATTGTGTATTGTGCTGTATTGCTTACTGTAATGCATTGCGTATTGTGCTGTATTGCTTATTGTAATGTATTGCGTATTGTAATGCAGTGGGTATTGCTATTGTGCTGTATTACTTATTGTGGTGCACTGCCAATACAATGCTGATTTTAGTGCATCGCATGCTGTATTGCTTATTATAATGCAGTCCGATGCAGTCTGTATTGCGTATTCTGGTAAATTGCTTACTGCGATGTTTCGCTGATTGCAGTGCATTGCGGATTTTGCTGGTTGTTGATTTTTACTGTTATGCATTACGTACTGTAGTGCATAACGTGCTGTATTGCTTATTGTAATGCAGTTCTGACTGCGTATTGAGGTGCATTACGTATTATTCTGCTTTGCTTGATGCGATACATCGCGTTTGCGTATTGTGGTGGATTGCATATTAATCTGTATTGCTTATTTTAATGAGTGCTTATTGCATATTGGGGTGTATTGCTTATTGCGGCTTACTGCAAATAGTGGTGCATTCCATATTGTAGTGCATCGCACATCGCGTGCTGTAATGCTTATTGCAACGCAGTACTTATTGCGTATTATTGTGTTTTGTTGAATGCGATACATTGCGTACTGTGGTGCATTGCATATTGTGCTGTATTGCTTATTGTAATGCAGTGCTTACGGTGTATTGTGGTACATATTATGGTGCGATGCCTATTGCGATGCATCGCGTATTGCGCTGTATTGCGTATTATGGTGCATTCCTTATCATGGTACACTACTTATTTTGCAGTATTACCGATGTTGGTGCATTGCTTATTGCTGCATGGCCGATGTTGGTGCATTGCTTATTGCTGCATTGCCGATGTTGGTGCATTGCTTATTGCCGCATTGCCGATGTTGGTGCATTGCTTATTGCTGCATTGCCGATGGTGGTACATTACGTTTTGTGTTGTATTGTGGTACACTGCATATAGTGGTGGATTGAGTTTTGTTCTTTTTTGCCGATACTAGTGCTTTGCGTGTTGTGATACACCGTATATAGTAAATCGCTACTTAATTTGTTGTATTGCGGTGGTGCATTGCACATTGCTTATCGAAATCAGAATGGGAAACTGACAATGAATAACTATTTCGCTGGCATTTGGAGTGCCTGAGGAATATTTTGCTTTATAATTAATGAAGATGTGACGAGTAGTTAGCTCCATTGGAGGAGTTGGGGGGGGGGGGGGGTTGGACGCCCCCTAGTATTCCTATATATTTGATTTAATATTCAAAAACATGTATAAAAAAATTAAATCCAAAATATGGAAAATATCAGTGGTTAATGTTTAATAAAGTTAAAATTGTATGAATATAATATAAAAAAAAGGATTCACAGTTCTAATGATGGCGATGTACTGCGTATGATATTTTAACAGAGGAACTGTTAGAGTTTTTTTTTTTTTTTTTTTTTTTTTTTTTTTTTTTTTTTTTAATAACAACATACAAACATATATACAAGCATATACAGAAACACATTAAACATACACTTTTGACCTCAAGGGACATGCCTGTCCTTCCAGTAGGTCTACAGGGTTTCTCCGTAGATTATTTTTCTTAGCAACAGCCTATTATGGTTTAGGTCGGTTTATAATTGTTCAATATACAGTTTTTTTTTTTTGTATTTATGTTACAAAGAGATTTTACATACAGATGAATTGTATCATGTGGTTGTATTATTGTTGTAATATAGATTCTAGACTGGTATTCATAGAAAACGTGAATATATTGTTATTAGATCTTATGTAATTATTTGTATGATTGATTGTATGGTATAGATTCATTATTTTTGGAGCGGTGTATCTATAACTCTTTTGAAATAACGTTTTATTTGTTTTTGGCACTTTATATATGTTATTTAATCTAGATGACGTTCTATTTTGTTTCATTTCTAACCAATTATTGTTTAAGAATGAAAATTTTATTAGTCTATAAACATAGTTTTGTCTTATAGTTAGCTTATGGCATTCTGTTTTGTTGGTGTTTATTGTGGTGCTTGTTATTTGGGATCTTATCTTGTTATATATATTATCTAGTTTTTGTATATCTGTTTGATATGCACCTCCCCAAGCAGTGATTCCATATGTTACTGTTGAATATATCCAAGCATAAAATAAATCTTTTAGAAAGTTATTGTCTATTGTGTCTCTTAGTCTATAAAGAATTGCTGCATATATTCTTAATTTTTTTATTATTTTTTCACACTGTGATTTCCATTTTAAATCATCTTGTATTATTATTCCTAGGTAGTTGTATTCATGTACTCTTTCAATTTTTTGACAGTTACATTGTAATATATGTTGACACGGACAATGATCATGAATTTTTATACTTAAATTTGCCAAACTACTTATGTTTCTTGTTTTTAAGCATATGTATTTAGTTTTCTGTATGTTTAGTTTTAGTTTATTTTTCTTGAGCCAGTTACTGATTTTAAATAGGTCTTCTTCAACTTTTTTTATTAAATTTGTAATTTCAGTGTCTTCAACATACAGCACTGTATCGTCCGCGAATGAGATTAATTTACCATTTATGTTGAGTTTGAATATATCATTTATGTAAATGAGAAACAATATCGGGCCAAGCACAGATCCCTGGGGGACACCTTTTTTTACTTCTATGAATGTACTCATTTCTTCACCTATTTTAACTGATTGTTTCCTATTGGAATAGTATGATTTAAACCAGCTCAATATGTTTCCACGTATACCAGCTGTTGACAATTTTCCTGTGAGTATCTCTAAATCTACGTAGTCAAAGGCTCTTTTTAAATCCAGAAATATCGTTATAGAAAATTTATTACAGTTGAACCCGGTATTTAAATAATTGCACAGCTCTAAGATGGCCATTTCTGTATTCTTACTTTTCTGAAACCCGTATTGGTTAGGAGCTAAATAATGCTGATAATTAAGAAAATCTACGAGCTGTTTTTTTATGCACTTTTCTATTACTTTTGAAAATATTGGAAGAATTGATATGGGTCTATAGTTCAGTAAGTTATTTGTCTCTCCTGATTTATAAATGGGGTGTACTATGCCATACTTTAAATCACTATAAAAGACTCCTTCCGTTATAGATGAGTTAATTAGGTTTTTTATTACATCCACGTGATAATGGGCAATTATTTTCATCATCTTAGGGGTAATTTGGTCAATTCCACTTGCTTTATTAGTCTTCAATTCTGACATAACCTTATCAATATCATAATCGTTAATTTCAAAGAAGTACATAGAATTGTTAGAATTAGTCATTGTTTGGTCACCTTCACAATTACAGACTGTGTTTATTTCTATTTCTTCCAAGTTTCTTGTAACAAAGTCTTCATTAAATTTCTTCGCTAAAACGTTATGGTTATCACAGATTGGGAGTATATTTTGCTTTGCACTTTTATTAAGTATATTCTGATTTATACATTTCCATTGCATTTTTTTGTTATTCTCGCATTTCGTAAAAGCATCTCTGATATATTCCTGTTTTATTTTTCTAATATGCTTTTTCAGTTCCTTATTGTATTCTTTGTAGTCTTGCTCGTATGACATAATATTAGGGTACTTTTTGTATTTTTTGTATAATTTTTCCTTATAATTTATTTTATTTACTATTTCTTTTGTGATCCAGTTTTTTTTACTTTTTTTGGGTTTCATCTTGACTTGTTTCGTCCATAAATTAGAGTTTGATTGTATGATATCCACGAATCGTTTGTATTTATTTTGTATGCATCTTTCTTCTATGACACTAACGAAATTTATATTTTCAATGAATTTTTCAAATTTATCATAATTTATTATTTTTATATGTTTGTTTTTTTCATTTTCTTCTATTTTCTTTTGTAAAAAGTTTATGTATCCTAATACTGGATAGTGATCTGTTATCTGAGTTTTATACACTGTGAATTTTTCTATTGAATTTATTTTTGATCTATAGAATACATGGTCTAAACATGTTTTATTATTATTTGTTTCTCTTGTTATATTTTTGTGAAGGGGGACCAGTCCATTTATTGCCATTATGTTAAGATATTGAGAAGTTTCGTTATCATCTCCATGTAAATTTATATTAATATCACCCACTATTAAAGTATTTTGCTTCAATTTCTGTAAATTTTGTTCTAATTCATCATTAAATTGTGAGATGGAGAAAGAATGCGAACGGTATAAGAGTAATAAATCAATGTCATAATCAGGGAGGTATATACATAATTCTTCAGCAGTTAAAAATTTAACATTTTTCTTTTGTATTGATTTGATATTTTTATTTATATACATTATTACTCCCCCGGCTCTATTGTATGTTCTACTGTTTATATAGCAATAGTAATCTATTATTCCCTCAAGATTGTCAATATAGTAATTAAATAATTCTTCACTTTCAATCCATATTTCACTTAGGCATATAATATCTATTAATTCATTTAAAGTTCTAAGAAATACCACCAGACTGTCAAAATTTGCTCTTATACTTTGGATATTCAATGTAAGAAACGTCAATGTTGAGTTTGGTTCACTGGGGCAATTCATAAATTTTTTTGCTTCACTAATGTCCTCCAGAGGTCGTTGGTCCTGCATTTCGAGAAAGTTCTCTGTGATCATTTGTACTGTGGCTTGATTCTAACTTTTGCAAATGTTCTTGGTTTGTTATCCTGATTACTCTTGAAGTTTCATCCCTCCGGAGAAATATTTTCCCTTCTTTCGCCCACGCGAACTTGAAATCCAGTTTGTTTTTCGTTTGTCTAGCCAGGTGAAATAACTTCTTGTTTTCAATTGTTAGATGTTCGTTCACATATATTCGGACATCTTGAAAGATCGGGTTTATTTTATCTGCTGTAAGGGTATTTTGTCGCTTAGCCTTTTGAATCCAGATGTTTTTTGATGTTTCACTATTGAATCTTACTATGATTGGTTTGGGTATATTCTCATTTCTTGTTGGGACTCTGTGAGCACATTCAATTTTAGTTTTTTCAGGTATTTGTAGTTGTGTTTTTACTGCTTGAATTATTTCTTGTATATTCTCATTTGGGCTTTCTGGTATTCCATTTATCTCAATGTTATTTCGTCTCATTTTGGTTTCTAACTCATTCATATGATATTTCAAATTTCCCATTTCTGCTTTCATGTTTTTATTTTCCATCTTGAGTTCTTGATTTTCTCTACTTATTTGTTGAACCATTTCTTTCAAGTTTTCTACCTGCTTTGAAAAATCTTCCATGCATTTTGAGTTGTATTCTATAGACTTTATAACCTCCTTCATTTCATTTTCCATTGCTTCTTGTTTATGTATGATTTTTTCTGTGACTTGTTGGATGGTTTCCTTTACTTCCAGTTTGAAATCACCTATGATTTTTTCTATCCTGTCAAAATTGTCTTGCTGTGTATCATTCACCGCTGTGGCTCCTTCATCTTGTTCATTTTCACAGATTTTACATGTGAATTTTCTTCTTTTGTCTTTTGCCATCCTTCTAAATGCAGATTCGTTGTATCCAGCACAAACGGGGTGTATATATTGTTTACACACTGTACACAAGAAAAATTCGTTCACGTCTATCACTTTATCGTTACACTTCTTACATCGTGATCCATCCATCTCTGATTGTTTTCCCCAATGAAGAAATCGTATATTCTAACTTCTTAGTTTAAAATTGTTTTCATAGATGGCGACTCCGATTCCTTATTTCTTTGTTGTCTAGTTATGTCGCTGTACTTTGTTTATTTATTTTCATTACTTTTTAATTATCATATTGTTATATTATTTGAACATAATTACCGTTCCTACAGTCCTGCAGCTTCCAGTGCTGTTGTTTTCGCTTAATCTACTGATAAAACACTTAATTTATATGTATTTTTCGGAGCTCGGTAACTATCTGTTTGTAAACATTGACGGCGTGTTGCCATCCGTCCGTTAAATGTACATGGCTGATCTCGCATTGCACGAATTGGTATAATTTCGGCTAACACACTTGTTTTTCTAATACTTCTTTCGCATGTTAGATTTATTATTATTATTTTTTTCCATTAATGCATTATGTAACATTTTGGTGAATTGTACATAAGTGATTTCATTTTTGTATCCATTATAATACTTGCATTTATCGCATAATATTTCTTTAATTGCTGTTGATTTTGAGGATCAACTCTATTGCATAGAGTGTCGTTTTGATGAAGTATGCATGGCTGATCTTTGTGTATTGTACTATTCTGATGGTAGCATTTATTGGACTGTATTTTTGTTTTTTTTTCTTTCTATTAACTACAAGCACTTCACATCTACACAGACGCGCACAAACTTGTCTATAACTCCCTTCATAGCTAGCAAGGGCAGTCTGTAAGTCTGCCCTTCGGGCTGGGCAGCGACGAGAAAAATTAAATTCTGTCTGTCTGTCTGTTAATCCATGGTTCTAATAAATGCATTTCATATATTATTTCAACAGAAATACTGTTAGAGTACACGCTTGAGGAGGTCTGCGACGTCGCTCCATGTCAAATGAGACATTATACAAGACTACAGCGAAGAAAGGAATCCGAAGATATGATAGGCGCTCCCGTTGACTTGATTGAAAGGAAAATTGTCTGTTAACGGGGAGCGCCCGTTATGGAACGTTCCACTGTACTCCGGTTTGCAGAATTAAATGCGTTTCCAACTTATAGATGGCACCAAAGCCATTTTCTTTCTGGGGGGAGGGGCATTTGAAAGTGATTGTTTACAGCGTGTCCTTAACCACTATATAAGCTTAAACAATTAGTTCATCTGTGAGATCTGTGAGCCACATGCATCCGTTGCAGGAAAATGACCTCGAACTCCTCTCCCCACTTTTGTCATGTCCTCAGACTAGGTGACCATTTCGAATTCGTTGAATTTAATTTGACCCGTGTTTTCGAAGAAAATGTCACACACACACACAGTGTAAAAAAAAAATGTGGCACCATCTATTAACCAAAGTTGTAACTAATTTCGCAAACCTCTGTAAATAAAGGCCTTCTGTTTAATATACTAAACCACTTGTTTTATCTGTATCTATCAATGTTGTTTCTTAATCATCTCATTTCAAAGTTATTGAGACCTTTCTGAAACAACCTATATGCGTAATCAATCTGATTGTCACTGCAGCGAGACGTTTTTGAAAGAAGGGGGGGAGGTTTCCTTATATGCACCTAAACATTGAAAACAACATTCAACGGTCCACCGCTATGCGGCCACGTAGATCGAGCCAGATATTTAGTAACTTTGTAATTCATCGTTCCCTTACGAAAATCACAGCTGCTACTACTACTAAATCTCACATGCATCTAGTTCATGTCTCTGTTCATATTCTCTATGGAACTTCTCATGAAACATAGTGCATGCCTGAATGTGCGTGTAGGGAGGGATTCGGAAACTTCGACATTTCGTTCCTGGAAATTTCGCCCCTAAGATATTGTCCCAGACATTTCTGCTCTGACCATATGAATGACCGAGAGAGGACAAAGAAAGTGAGTGACTGTGTGAGTTCGAGTGAGTGAGTGACCTTTTCCGTGCTCAAGTCTGTGGCCGTATGGGTGACCAAGCGAGTAACCGTTTTCGCGGTCAAGTTAATGACTGTATGGGTGACCGAAGGAGTGATCAAGTTAGTTATTGGCCGTATGAGTGACCGCACTCACTTGGTCTCTCATACTGTCACCCACCTACCCGCTCACTTATAGGTCATTCACCCCTTCAATTGGTCGCTCATACTGTCACTCACCCTCTTCACTTGGTCATCCATATGGTCACTCATGCACTCACTTCGTCACTCACACGGTCAGGGAAGGCGAAATGGCCGGGACGAAACGTGTCGGGGGAAAAACGTCTGAGGCAAAATTTCCGTAAACCGCGATTATGTGTGAACCTAACATGGAGTTTGTTTCTGATTAATGCTTGTTTTTTGTTGCTCGTCAACTGCTGTCATCTGGCTTGCGAATTCAAAGGCAGACAACACGACAGGTTATTTCTTGCTTGTTGTGTCGTTCGGGAATTTTCTAAATGTTGTAGGTCTGATCTCTCTCTGTGCGGAGAGACTATGTTTCAAAAAAACAAACGTTTTGAAGTCACTGGGGCCGAATCGTAAAGATACCAAAATGCTGGGAGGAGAAGCTTTTAGCAGATTTCAATTCTCTTCGCAGCAAAAATACGATTTCTCTACATTTCATAATAATAATAATAACCTCTTGTAAAGGGAATCAAATTTATACCGAGTAAGAGCGGACAGAACACTCCCCCCCCCCTTCTTCTCAACAGCGGACTTCCTCGAACGAGAAAATTTCATGGAAGTTTCCACCAGAGAAATCAGAACTAATGAAGCCATTTTCAGGCTCCACTTCGAAGTAAGGAACGATGTTACGCATGTATATTATGTTTACGAAAAAGGAGGATTTCGCGTCCAAGCAATTCCAGTGGAGGGAGAAAATGATACAGCAATGGTTGGATGCAAACCACGTAAATGAGGTTCGTTATTTTGCTACCGTTAAAAAATCGTTAATATAGATATAGAGACACCTATTAAGGGTTGGATGCGAATTTTAGAGAGTCTTACCGTACGCTGGAATGAAAATATTCTCTACGTTTACGGGCTGTTCGTCCTCTGCCGTAGAAAATCCTTTCCTTAATATTAAAACATGCTCACTCTCTATGCACAATATACGACCATAACCAAGTAGTGATTCCGAGTGGAAAACCCTGCTTTAAGGGTAATTTCCAACTAATGCTATAGTCCCAAAAGTATAATATCACGCACATATGAATTATATGTATAATTATCATCAGTTTTCCTTTCTGAGATAATTAATTTATACGAGTCCCCCTTTATGTTATAGAAATGTGCATTCCGTAAATTCCACTTACATTACTGAGCTTATTTCAGGAAATGCTGTAGATTTTAATGAGAAAAAAATTGTTTATGTACCAATGTTTTCTTAACGTTCCTTTCGCCCCGGATCCTTGTGCACCAGAGGCGTATGCGGAACGGGGATGGGGTGCTCGGGACTCAAGCCGACCGAAAATACCCTTTATATGCTACTAACCAAAATTTCTGTTAATTTAAATGATTTTGGAAGGGTGGTAACTCAAAATTTTTCCGGAAGGAAATTTTTGTGTGTCCTACGAAGGACGCGCTCTGCGTCCACACCTGTTTTGCTCCATGTTTTTTTTCTTAAGATATCCTTGTCTTAGTCAGGGTCTCTCAACACCATTACCCAGAAGCGAGATTCTTTCTACTCTTTTTGCCCTAATTTTTCAGTAGATTTAAAGCGAACAATTTTTTTTTGTAAATACAGTTGGACTGGCTTAATTGGATAACGGATAATCTGATATCCCTCTTGTACGAATAACCCTTCAGAACCAAAATTTCTCTCATAGAGAAAGTGTTAAAGATCCCCGCTTAATACAATCTTTCAGATTCTTTCTCTGACAGATATTTTCTCCGCCTAATTCAATATCACGATTCACACGACAACTCTTAATATATATCAATCACTATATACATAATATTTCCATTCAATGAAACATTTGGAATTAATGACAAATATGTTGTAAAATCATGATTTAGGAAAAAACTTTATATTTGAAATCGGATACTGTTCTCGAAGTATCTACTAATTGACGCAAGTAGTACGTACATTCAATCATTTCATTTATATTCTCCGTTCATCCTGTAGAAGACGTTAACTTTTTGAAATGGAAAGTGAAAATCTTGGGTATTGTGCGATTTTTATAATTGAAAATAATTTCTATTTTTGACGTCTGATTTATTCCAGAAGCTTTATTGATTAGAGAAGGATAAACATTAACTATTATTAAAGTTAATGTTTATCCTTCATCAGTTTTCAATACAAACTGTATCAACAGTGTTAAACAGCACTTTCATTGTTTCTTCGTCTAGCTTTGCAACAGTTGACTTTCGAAACATAATTTTAATTATAAAAAAATTTTAAATGGAGTGTGGTTATTCAAAATGTCTTAAATTTCCAAAAGAGTAGTGCGCATAAACAAATAAAAACAAACTTTTATATAGACCCCCCTGAACTAAAACTTCCAATTAGTGAAATGTAAATGCGGCTTTGATAAGCTATTTATAAAAAAAATTGCATATTCTTTATTGCTATTCTATATTTATCAAAAAATTTAAAGTTAAAGTTTTCGGCATTTATCACCAATGATTGAGGGATTACTTCAGAAAATACATAAAAATAACATAAATTCAGTCCTAAGTTGTAAGAAATCTATGATTCTCCAAAAATGTATTGTTATTTATTGTGAGTAAAGAAAATAAAATGTCTGAGTTAAATTATATTTTTGTACAGTCCCCTAAAAGTGACAACATTTGAACCGATGGAAACTCGCCAGCACTGTGATAGGTTGTCAAAGCAAAGTGATTTTATGTAAATTAACATCTCTGTTTACGATCCCTCAAAGTTTTGAATTTTTATTAACTTCGTCATTTTTGAATGCTTTTTATAATGGAAAGTATGTTTCTAAATAAAACGAGTGCAGAGATATCTGCTGTGAAAGAAATTTGGGGCAAAATGTATTTGCATACTCACGTCTTAGATGTCAGATGAGACTTGATGTCGGAACTCGTAGTGTAATACTCCTATGGATATGTGTGGCCTCATGCCCCTCGTTCCATGCGCTGTGATGGCACGAGTTCTATAGGAATTCTCCGTGTTTCTGATAATAATCAACTTTGCCTCCTCCAGTATACATTTCAGTTAAAAGTGCTCCCCCCGGAGTTGTATGGCTGCTCTCCGACTTGGATTTATACCCGTGGTCCCCGTGGATTAATCCAGGAGTTAAGGGGGGGGGGAGGGCACCGGTTGAGAGAACCACTGATTTATACCATAGATAATTTTCATATAAATAAATACAGTCGAATCCCGTTTTAACGAATGCCGTTAGAGCGAAAAATCTCGTTTTAACGAACACTAATCTAATCCCCTAGATAAGTTTACATAGGAACAATGCTAAAACCTGGAATTACTTTATAATGAAATTTCGTTATAAAGAAGTGATTTCTCCGCTCTCTTGGAGTTCGTTATAATGGGCATTCCACTGTAGTTTACGTGCAATACATAACCTCTAAATATTTCAGAAACCATAATTTTTAATTTATCGATGACAAAAATTAACGAATAAATTTTTCTCCCTAAATCTCGCGGAATATATAGTTTAAAAATGTTTAATGAACAAAAAGCGATGGTTCATTTTACATGGTGCTAATGCTTCCGATTTACCCGGAAGCCTCCTGATTTTTTGAGCCTTATTAAAATCTTCCGGTCGGAATTCCAATTCTTCCGATTTTTCGTATCTTCATAGAAAAATCCTTAAAAGTCATCAAATTGAACTTCGTTTGAATGGAAAATCCCTAAAGAAAATACTCTTCCAGTCCTTGCAATTTCAGGCTCACCCCGTTTCCTCAGGGAAAAATATGGGGAATCAGGATTTTAAATACGAAAAATAGGTAATTGTCGCCAAATATGCAAGCAAAGTGGCTAATTATAGCTAAAAAAAATCGGGACAGCGAAAAATGCGTCCCGGAAAAACGGGCTTTATATATAGTCACCCATTGAAATTTCTAAAAAGTCCCCGGTTTTTCCCCTTTTTTTTTGTTTGATATGTTTTCTTTGATGCGGAATGTATCATCACGGTATAAACCAGTGGTTCTCAACGTGGGGCCATATGGCCCTCCTTGCGATCCTGGGATATTCTAGGGGGCCACGGGAGAAAATCAGAAGAAAGGTGATCCACGACAGGTGGTGAAGGAAGTCATAGAAAGCTGTGTAGAGAAAAGCTTTGAAAGTGAAACATGGTTGAAAAATATTACTAATTTCAATTTCAGAATTCATCAGATCCGTCCATAGAACCAGGGGCATCTTAACCCTTGGGTCTATGTGGGCATGACCCGGGTCTCCATATCTATAATGGAGGGAGGGGGACTGCACTATATGGGATCTGGTACTATGATTTTCATATGTAAGCTGTTACTTCCAGCTAAGTATGGAGGACCGCCAGTGCAACGGTTATGTTGGGGGGGGGGGGCGTTTTATCGTGCATGTTCGTTAGATCGTCCCGTATTTTACACAGACCGTTTTTTACATTATAATTCGACTCCCGGGAGAGATGATAATGCACCATTTGAATCCGTGCCTAGCCAGGATTCCAGAGATTGATCTGATTCATTAAAATTTCATTCATAATTAAAAAAATAGAAAGTATCTCTCTTGGATGAGGGTGGGGGGGGGGAAGGGGCCCGGATGGGACAGGGGGGGGGGCCACGAGAAAAAAATCTGATCCATAGGGGACCATGAGCTGAAAAAGGTTAAGAAACACTGGTATAAACTACAGATTTTTCAAGTCTGTGAATTGGCACCTATATAATTTTACTTTATAAAAAGGACCCTAAACCTAAAACAAAATATTTGTTCAACGAAACTCTCTATGTTTATATTAATTTCAAGTTGCATCTCTTCCGTATAATTTGGTATTTTTATGCAAATCGTTTTACCCACGGTATATAGTACTCCTTTATACCAAAAGAAAAATATCAACATTCTCTCTTTTAGATTGGATTCTTTTGTTTGTGCTTATACTTTAAGGTTGCTGAAAATTCTGAAGAAAGATCGGATAAAGATTTTTGTTTTTTCTTATTTCTTTTTTATAAGATGAAAAGAGGAATTTTATTTTATTTTTATTTTTGTCCGTGAATCAATTTCATGCTTGACTTATCCGGAATACAGATATTGGAATGCAGAACATGCAAGAAATTTATTCTTTGTTTTAAACGTTTGAAAAGTTTTCTTTGTTTTTCATGAATCACCGTTGAAAATGCAAATTTTCTATTTGCTGTTTGCATACGACTTGGAATACATTATAGAGGCGATTACGATTAAAACCACGCAGAAGTAAAATGATAGAATCGGAAACAATAAATCCATAGTTGATTGTAAAATTTAAGTAAAATATATGGGAAAAATATATAAAAGGGGGAAATTCTCTCTCTCAGCTGCGATAATAGGTAATCTTTATTGTGTGTAGATTTATTATTATTTATTTTCCCTTGTTACCATTTTTAATTATGTAAATATGATAAAAGGAAATTTTTACACGACCTTAAATTAAAATTAGTAAAATTTACGACTTTTTAATATATATGTTACGGAAAATGTGATGAATCAGTGATTATCCATAATCGCCGGTTTATATGCATAATCCCCCAATCGTCTCGGTAGGTTGATAAATTTCTCTAAATTTACCACTTTTACGGTGATTATGAATAAAATGAAGTTGGTATGAGTATGATAAATATGGAAGAAATCATGCTGAAATATATCACTTGAATTTAACCACTTATCAGTTTTTCCCGTTACGTGATGGGTGCGCTACACGTATTTTACCATAAAAATCAAAGTAAATGAAAATACAAATGTTATGAGAGGATAAAAACGCGTATAAATTATTGTCTTTTAATGTTGACTTCATATTAATCAACATTTTTAAACATAACCAACATGCTTGATCGGATCCATTATTCCAAGACTGAAGTTTGAGGAAGATGTAAAATTTAAGAAAAATTTACAAATGGTGAATTTAAATGCCTCGATATAACGATTTTCTGCGGACTAAGAAAAAATATCTTTGTAGAGTAATTATCGTTACATGGAGAAGCAGCCATTCAATATTACAGTATAGGCGTTTTCAAACAAGGCTTCAAAAATATCGTTGTAGGGGGATTTATTGTTATATCGAGATTTCAATGTAATTCATTGACGATTTGTCATATTTATCAATACGAGCTGAGGATTATACATAATCGGTAAATGCGATAAATTTGAAAAATTTATCAAGCTTATCAAAATGGTGCGATTACGCATGATCATCGGACTTATCACATTTACCGTTACATATAGGCCGCGATAAATTTATTCCTTAGCATTAGAATAAAGAATCACTGAAGAATATTTAATCAAAAAATTCTTGATTTTTCTCCTTTTCTTAATGCAAAATAACTCAATAAGATGAATATAAAAATGACGAAAAAGTCCAGAATTTCATTTATCCAATTTTTGCGAAAATGTTACGAGGTAAATTTTTGTCAGATGATAAAATTCAGGCGGAAAATCTCGCAAATTTGACTTTTCACCATATTTGTGAAATTTCTTACGTTTTGAGAAGTTGCCGCGAAAAATTTAACCCAGGTGCCTTTAACCTCAGCTGAACTTTCTGCACTGATTGTCTTTCCCATTCTACTTTAATTTTTGAATTTCGAATTTTGATTCCGTTCTTTCTTTTCGTCTTTCATTTATTTATTTTCGTCTTTAATACTATGGGAATAACCTGAAATGAAATAATAAATATATCATGAATGAATTATAACCTAAATAAAATATATACTATACATAAAATATGGGAAAAAATATCTTAAAAGAATGAGGTAAATTCAGCTGTGAGATGATGGATGAATTTTACTATATGCGAATTTATTATTGTTTATTTTTTATATTGTTATAGTAATTACGAAAATATGAAAAATGAAATCTTTGTATGACCCTCATTAAAAAAAAAATTAAGTGAGATTTACGACTTTCTAGTTTATACCAAGATAAATTTACTGTTCAGCAATAAATGCAAAATCACTGAGAAATAGTTGATTAAAATTATTGATTTTTGAAACCTAATGTAAAATACCTCAATAAGACTAATTTAAAAAATACGCGTAGTTGCAAAAATTCGAAAATTTCAATATGCCAATTTTTCATCTTAACGTTACGGCATAAATTTATATTCGCCTATTTTAATTTTCACCATATTTTTTTCCGTTTTGAGCAACAAGAAGTGATTTTTTTCACTTCCAATCAATTAATAAATCACGGAGGTCCCTTTAACCTCAGATGAACTTTTTCCGCTGATTAATTTTTGTGCCATACTTTAATATTCCAATTACAAATTTTAATTCCTTCCAGACATTTTACATCAATAATATAAAAATATACTATGAAAAACAATTATTCAAAGCTTGGAAACTATTGTCAGTATCTCAGAATATACAAAAAAAACTATTTATCAAATTTTATCTGCCATTAAACACAACGATAACGTTCCAGAATAGTTAGAGATGTCGAGTCGAGGCATTCATTTGTATGAAAGCGTATCGTTGCTGGGACGCTTTATCTGAAAGAATCGGGGGAATTCTGGGAAATATCACTAGACTTGAAAAAAATTAAAATAAATAAATAAAAGAATATATAATGCTCTATGTGTGATTTATGAGTCTGAGATTAGAGTCGTTTGCACTTCTAGCTTTATACGCTATTAAATAAGCATTAGCCGAGCGTCCTAGTTTGAGAAATTGTCATTTATAGCGCAGTGTAGAATATGCACATGCACAATGGGAAAAGATGGAGGGGAGAGAGAGCTTCTCGTTAATGGCTTTTGATGTTTCGCTGGGTTTTACACGGGGGCCCATCTCCGCAACGTAACAATTTTTGATAGACGACAGTTTCAGGCTCGGAAATCGATTTTCATCTGCCCCCCCCCCCTCCCCACACGTGCTTTTGTCATTTCACTAAATAAGAGGACAGCGCATCGATAATGACATTCGCTATTCATTGATCAAATTGGTAGCAATTTCCCGTAAAACTGCGATAAGACCCCCTTCGAAAACTCAGAGATAGCTTTTACTTTACTCCCAATTAATCGCGATGCATTAGTTAGTTGCTCTGCCCAACAACAACTGCATCAGCATGTCACGGGAGTTATCACTTCGGTCTTGTACTTTAAATTGTAAGTAAATAATAGACTAGAAAAAAAAAAAAAATTTCAACAGGAAATCACCGTGATTTCTAACGCAATAGACGTAAATGGTATGAGTTGAAGTAATTACACGCAATTTGGAAGTTCAGAATGCATGGAGAGGGTTGAAAACTCTAATTTGCCATTTTAAATGAGTATCCATACAGTACCTTTCAGCAGAAGCATTTATTTATTTAAACTCATCTCGAATGACGAAGAAACAAAGATTGTAACCAATGAATATGTGAAGACAAGGATATCAATAAAACA
Source organism: Pholcus phalangioides (assembly GCF_987345545.1). Lineage (NCBI taxonomy): Eukaryota > Metazoa > Arthropoda > Arachnida > Araneae > Pholcidae > Pholcus > Pholcus phalangioides. The sequence goes on from NW_028301628.1 coordinate 27,206,524, forward strand.
CAATAAAACAAAAAATAATAAAACGCAAAAGAAAGGTGAAAAATAAACATCATACAAAGAAGGAGAAATCATGATACAAAAGAAAAAAAAAATCAGGAAACGGAACGACACAAACATGTAGTAATAAAACATGATGCTGGAAAACAAGCAAAATAGGAAATTACACTGAAAAACAAATGGAAATAAAAACTGACACGTGGATACAAAGATAGAACTAAAAAAAAATGAATTTAAAAAATAATAATACGCTACGAAATACCGGTTAAAGTAAAATATATTCAAAAGCAAGCAAAAATTTGCATCACGCCAAACCAAGAAACATTAATGTCAAGAAAAGTGACATACATAAAAAAAAAGAAAACATGATACAGGTTGAAAAAAAAAAGTAAAACATGTGTGATGATCACAAATAAGCAGAAATTAAGCGTACGCAAAATCAAGCAAAAAACGACATAACACACAATAACAAGCAGAAAACATGCATGATGCACAAAAACAAAAAAAAAATCAGGAAAAAAAAAAAGAAAACAAGACACTACAACACAATGAAACTTAATACTTCCAAACAAGAAGCCTCCCCACAATAAGATGTGATTCCCAAAAGTAAGTGAAAACTAAACCTGATAACACGAACAGAAGCCAAAATAAAATTTTAAGAACAGCACTACGAAAAAAAAAATCACAAAAGAAAACGATACAAACAACAAATAACAGTAAAACGAAATATTTTGATGACATAAGCAAAATCATGTAATGGGGATAACACAAATAAGATGAAAAAATTCGATACATGAAAAACAAGAAAGAAAAAAAGTATGATACAGGAGTACAAAAGATACGAAGCATAATACTTTACACAAAAACAAGATACAAATAAGCCGTACGTGAAAAAAATTAAGCATTGTAATTGACCAAAACAAAAACAGAAAAAAAAATTTCTAGTCAAACACAAACACGAAACATTTGGCGTAACAACATGAATACTACTTACACACAAATAAATATTTTTTTTGCGCACACACTTACGTTGCTGCCAATTCGCGACTCTTAATTTAAAAATTAAGTTTTGTCTGGTGGGATTGCGGAAAATACGCGATTTTAACAGGACAGCTCTCTGTAAATTACACAAGGGCATTCAAAAATAATGACGAAGGAATGATTAAAATTACAATTAGGGCAATTCTCATCTGGACTTAGTAGGGCATATCCGCTTTGAACACGTAAAAAACCGCTATTTGTCCTAATTTGAAAAATCAAACGTTTCCAAGATATAGGTACAGTCAAACCTCGTTAATTAGTCACTCTTGGGAGAGCAAAAATATGACTTAGTAAGCGGAGTGACTCGTTAAACGGAGGAATATATATATATATATATATATATATATATATATATATATATTGATTTTTAAATTGAGAGAAAACAAATTAATTATGTGAATTGGAAATTGAAAATTTCAAAACTTTAGAATGGAAAAATTGAAGAAGAATTAAAAAATGAAGAAAGTCATAAAGTCAATGTCTAGGGCTCTCGTCGGGGGGGGGGGGGGACACCCTAACATTGGCTTAACACAGAACGTTTCTGAGAGCATCCCTTGGCCTCCAAAGCCTAAATAGATGCTCGACTTTTTTTTATTTTTGAATTCTTCAATTTTTTCATTCTAATGTTTTGAAATTTTCAATTTCCAATTCACATAATTTATATGTTTTCAGTTTAACAATGTTTTTCACTACACTGCATATTACAGCTGCCTATGATACTAGTATTGGTGAGTTTCGACAAAAATAAATTTTTCATAATGCAAATTTTTCTATATATATCGTACATATATAAATTAGACAGAGAACATAATACGTAAGAAATTCAAATTAAAAAAACAAAAATGCATAAAAATTAAACAAAAATGAACATGTACATACATCCACTTTGTGACCGTGAAAAGACTTTTCGTCCTTCCACAAGCTCAGTAATAATTTATAATGAAAAATTTCTATTTCTGTTAAAGCAACCTGTGTGTGCGTGTGTGTGTGTCATAGCATTCTATTTACATATACAGTGTATATTTACACACAAAATAAATTTTTATAATATATGACAAAAAAAAGTTCTTAAAAATTACAAAAATTAATGCAATTAAATGTATATACTGTTCACAGAATGGTTTTTTTCATAATTCGAAAAATAATAAATATACAAATTATCGTTGAATATACGTATTTTTTTAAAATATACATAATCTTGAAAATTAGACACTCGCATGTATTGTGAAACGGAAAAAAAAATCATTTTTAAGTATATTAATAGAAATATTTCCGTGAACTCTGAATGCAATTATAATCAAGTGTGAAAAGATTATACAGCGTGAAATACTGTAAATAACGTATTTTCCATAATTGCATTTGTCTGAATTCTGCATAGGTGGATATGTAAGCTTATTAATTGCCCTATGTCTATGAGATTTTATAACTTTGTATAATACCATGACGGATAAAAACAGATATAAATAGTCTAAATTTATACAATAATTCTGCGCATTTGTTAGATATTTGCCAAGTCCCATTTATTAATTTATAATAATATATATATATACTATACTCGCGTAAATATACAGTATAACATATAGCCTCAAGAGAAGAAATGGTTATTATTTTCCCACAATTGTTATCGCAATAAGTTTCAAAACCATTTACAAAAAAGAATCTTTTTCCTCGAAACGCTTCAATTAGAGAAGACAGATTATTATAATGAGAACTTGATTCATATCTTGAGGACATTTTTTTAGAGGAAAAAAACAGTTTGTTCGAAAGAATCTTTGTGAGAAATGTAACGGTTTCTTTTGATTAAATCCAATACTAAGAAGTTTGAGATGCCATTTAGATATTGATTGATGATGCTTTCTTAACGTGGACTTCTGAAACTGTGGTTATTGTAAAAGGAATACAAGCAAATGCGCAGTGTAACTCAGTTTTATTTGCAGATATGCAATAATTGTATGGTGGCTTTTGACTTATTTCGTGGGTCCGAAAGAAACTTCAAGACAGTACTTGTGATGCCCAGTACTGAGATGAAAAATAAATATTTTTGAAAAATCTACGGAAAAACCAAGTTCTCTCTCTCTGATGGAAGTAGATGGTTACCTGAGCAAGACAAAGGATACCAACGAAACGAGATTCTCAATCATAGGCACCGGAACGTGGTTGCTGAGGCTATTTGAGCTCCCTTTAATAAATTTTTGGAAGGCTGAGTGACCTAATAATTAATGAATACACAATAGAATGCATCATTTCGCCTACTGCGAACGGACTAGAGTCCCGTATATACAGGATGAATGACGATATTGTGCTCTCCCCCCCCCCCCAGTGTTTTCTTCATGTCGGTGCGATTACCGATAATAACGAGATTATCAGTGTATATTCACGATGTCTAAAAAAAGTTATGTTTTAGACAGGAGACCCGTGTCCAGTCGATCAATCCCATCTGATGATTGGCACTTTGCTAAAATAGCCGAACGGAACCGATGAGCGAAATTCACAACTATTACATCCATGGCTGCAGGCAGCATCACTTGGTAAGACGGTATCTGCCAGTATACTGTATGACAAATTCTCCACGTGAGAGATTATGCGCCCTTGACCCCTTATGAGTACCATGTGTTTGTGTTCCACTAACCGTTCAATCCAGGGTACAAGATTAAAGTGGTGTCTGTATTATAATATAAATTTATATGTATACATATATAAGCCGTATGCATGCCGTCGGGTGCTTAACTTTTGGAAGCCAGTGTACATGTGAGAAGAGGATCATTCAGCTGTGTGCCGAGCGTTTGACTCATCGTCCAGGCAGTTTATGACTATTCACATACAGAATATGCGCCATCGATTCATTTCGAGAGCTATTGAACGTTCAGCATAGCACTATTGCATTGAAAGTTTTCGGTTCAACCATCCTTATTGGCATAGTAGAAGCATTGTATATTCTGTTGTGATTTTTAATACACATAATTATACGCCTGTTCCACGCCCCGATTAATCCTGAACTCTCCGAATCATATCCGCAGAAATCGCAGTCATGTCGATTTGCTCTTGGACATGGTTCATGTAGAGCTGTAATGATTTTATGTACAGGTTTATACATACGATCACGAATTTCGTATGTAACCTACATATAAGCTACTCGATGCATCAATTTACACCGTGCATTAGTTCGGAACACAGCAAACATTGTCGTATATGTGTGTCCGTGATGCGTAATGTACCCTTTATCCTAATTCCATGCATCCTAGCCTTGTTTCAAATGAATCTGCAGACGCATGTTATACTCGGCGCAGTTACTTAGACGACCACGATAAGGAATGCACGTCAGCTAGGTAATCCCCCCCCTCCCCCAACTCCACCTCGCAATTTAAGCTTACAGGAACCGCGTCATGCGTGAATCAAATCGAACGGCATTAGGGTCACCGATTCCGTCACCGAAACGTAGTTTGGTGTCAGCGTTAATTGAAATTCCGCGAGTGCCTGTGGAGATTGATCCCGCGCTCTGTATTCAATAGAGCAGTATGAGAAAGCTGCGACAGTGTCATACGAGATGATCTCATCACGGATATGTAACGGGCACGCGCGCATCCTGATTATCAGCAGCATACGTGAAGCTGTAGTTATTTTCAACATTTTAACACAGCGAAACCTCGATATAACAATACTCCGTGGACCATGGGAGAAAATATCGTTATTGGAGAGATTATCTTTATATCGAGAGGTGTGTAGCATTTTATCTTTATACTGTTGTTGGCATCTCTTCTGAATTGGCGTTGTCAGTAGTGCCATAAAATGCATTTATAAACATTTATTCCCAACAAAAAAAAAAATAAAGCATTAGTTGATGTGAATGAAATTTCAGTTAGTTCTTCCTCTCTGTGAAGTGGTTTACGGCACAGCACTTTTGTACAATACGCAGAAAAGTAGCCATTGCATTTCATTTCATACCGTGCACCGCCCAGGCTCTATCGACCATTGCCAATTTTAGCCATTGCCCCGGATGAGGGGGCTGAGCTGTTTCGGGTGCTTCATTATGCATATAAAATACATTACATGGGTATAAACACATTATTTGAAAAGAGAGAGAGAGAAGAGGGGTACATATATACAAGAAGATTTGAATATTTATATTATACAAAATTTATACCAATGAGCTCTTATGATGTCTGTAGCTCTATTGAGCCCTTTGTTGTTTGTTGCCTGTGGCCAAGCGACAGGTCCCGAACCACGTTTTTCCTCGTTCGCTTGTTGGCTCGGGTGAGCCATCCGCCGTGGCCAGGTCAGGTCCTGGACCAGGTCTTCCCTCCTTGGCTTGTTGGCTCGGGTGAGCTCTCCGCCGTGGCTAAGCCAGGTCCTGGACCACGTCTTCTCTCGTTGGCTTGGGTGAAGCTTCCACAGGGGACAGGCCAGGTCCTGGACCATGTCTCTTCTCATTGTCTTGTTGGCTCGGATTAACCCTCCACCATGGCCAGGCCAGGTCCTGGACCACGTCTTCCCTCGTTGGCTTGTCGGTCGGATGAGCCCTCCGCCATGGCCAGGACAGGTACTGGACCACGTCTTCCCTCGTTGAGAAAAGTAGCCACTTGACACCTATATTAACACTAAAGAACATTAATACTCAACCCAAGACCCGCTGGATAAATGTGCTTTCAGAATAATCTGACGTGGCCAGCAACGTCAAACCTGATTTTGTAAAAAATGAACCAAGCGGCGAATTTACAGATCGCTTAAGTGACTCGCGGTGCTGTTCCACTTCACTTGAGTGGCTCTTGGCATATTCCCAGATCACTTAAGGGACCCCCCACTGTGCAGTTATAGATCACTTGGTGACCCCCACGTTTATAAATCACTTAAGTGACCCGCGGCACATTTAAAGAGTACTTAAGCGGTCTGCGGAACATTTACAGATGACTTTGGTGAGCCGCAGTACTCAAGCTGAACTATGAACATTTACAGAGTACTCAAGCCGAACTGGGCACGTTTACAGTTCACTTAAGTAATCAGCGGCACTGTTCCAGATCATCTTATTAAGTGGCCCGCGACACGTTTTCAACTCAGTGAAGTGGCTCGCACTGTCCCAAAAATTGAACACCCTTGCTTTAGGATAGTGATGGGCAAACTACGGCCGCGACCCGTTAAGGGTTCCATCCGGTCCGCTCCAACGGTGTTCCGGTAGAAACGCATCAATACACAATAAATACTTGTGCTGACCGTATTTCCTTCATAAAAATACGGGAAACAGAAAATCGGGATCCCAATGGATATCACAGACTATCACCAAGGAAAAAAAACGGAAGTTGCTAATTATATAATTATACACTAATGTTGCCAACTATCACTAAAATTGCGGAAAAATCACCAATGACGGGAAGTAGGAAACTTCCCACGAGTCGCAATGCGTGAAAATTTATAATTCGCCGAGCAAAACGTACATATTTGGCAAATATGTGAGATGAATATATTCTATATGACTATAATTATGAAATGAATTACATTGTGGTCATTATAACTGACCCATGCGATAAACTTTGATCTTGATTCTAAAAATTCAAGTAAATTCTCATTGAAAATGAGAGAGAAAACGGGAAATTTTAATTAAAAAAAAGGTTGGGACATTCACATTTATCTAAATGTCGCGTAAAATACATTTGATATGATCACACTATATACTTGCAAGTCTCTGGCCGGAGAATGACAGAAATACCGCATATCTGGAACGCGGACTTGAAAAGTTTGGGTACCCTTGCCTTATTAGGAGGATGAATACGCGTAATGCTAATACCCCCGATGTTATTACCGTGTTTGCTCGAAATAAGACCCGGTCTTATATTAATTTTTGTTTCAAAAAAATTCATTAGAGCCTTTTTTTCGGGGTAGGGCTTACATTAGAAACATCCTGGAAAAATCACGTGAAGGCTTAATTTTTGGTAGTACGTATTTATCTTTTTGAAGGAATTTTTTGAATGATGGTTCACAAAAATGGACAAAAAATTGCAACTTCATAAAACATTTCTTTTGGGTGTCGTCGTTTAAAGTAAACGGGAAGTTCGGTTTAGATTTTCAGGACCAAATCAGGAGGCGATGTGTCCGTTCCCGCCGGAAATACTCGTCGCTTCATTCGGCCCTCGTCATCGAACTGTACCAGTTGTATATTTATTGCGGAGATTACACTATAGAAGTTTGATAAAAGAGGTTTTACAAAACTTAAAAAAAAAACAACCATTGAGCCTATTGGTTGCATTCGACGGAATGTAACCGATACTGGTTGCATTTTTCAAGTTTTATCAAAGAGCTTTTACAAAACTTTTATAATTTAATCCCGGCCTCTATGACAACGACATTCATTGGGTAGCCGGGATATGTCATAGGCCGCGATTACACGCTAAACGTTTTATAAAAGTGCTTTTACAAAATTTGAAAAATACAACCAACAAACTGATCGATTACATTCGAGCAAATGCAACCAATCAGATTATTAGTTGAATATTTAAAGTTTTATAAAACACTTTTGCAAAACTTTGATAGTGTAATTCTCGGCCATAGGTTGGAATTACGCTACAAAAGTTTTAGAAAAATTATTTTATAAAACTTGAAAAACAACCAATAAGCCTATTCGGTTGCATTTGCCCAAATATAATCAATACACTTATTGGTTGTATTTTTAAGTTTTATAAAAGAAATTTTCGAGAACTTTTATAGTGTAATGCTGGACATATGTTGTTGTTTTTTTCAGTTATCATCAGAAACACTTGATTAATAATTTTCTTTGTTTTCTTTGATAAAAGTGTAAGTCTCACATTTATCTGTTTACGTAGGCGTTCACCTTCTCGTCGAGTGTTAACAAAAATTAAATTTTTCTTTGCATAATAACTTATTTCAAGTAAATGCGTCTCAATGGCGATTTCAGCTAGGGCTTAGTTTTGGGGCAGAGCTTATTTTCGAAGAAACATAGTAGAGTCCTCGAAAGACCAAAAACTGGTGAGAAATTTAAAAATATGTTGAAGATTTCAACCATGATAAAAAAAAATAAGAAATATCTTTGGCGCGTGATTTCAAAAATCTATAAAAAATTATCGTTGTAGAGTGATTTATCGTCGTTAAGGATATCGATGTACCGAGAAGAGTCAGAATATAGGTAATTTCAAACAATTTTTAAAAAAATATATCGTTGTAGACATTTATACTTATATCGAGTGAATCGATGTAAGGAGGTTTCACTGCATACCAATTTAAAAATTTTGTTTAAATAAATGGTGTTCGGAAGCAAATATGATAATTTCATTAAAAATGGAAGAAAAATAATTTTTATGTACGAGGAAATGAGAATTAAAAAAAACACGTTTTGACTGCTTTTTATACGAGTATCTGTTCATTTGGTATTAACTTATACAGATAACAGTGCAATACTAGTGAGAGTTAACGTGCGTAAAAATACTGAGCTTATCCCACGAACAATGTTTACGACGTACGATTATCTCCTCTTTTTGTTCGCGCCGCTTAAATATCAGTCGTAAATTCAGTGCACATAATATTTACGACCGAATCTTTACGACCGAAGTCAGGGAATAAGTTCGAAAAATCTTTATAATATCGCGGATGTTGAGAAAAATTTTGATCAGCGTTAGGGGGAATGTTAGAGATCGTAATAATAATAAAAAAGATTAGTTAATATAAAAGCGGATGAAAATTGCGATTTTATTAAGAGAACTATAGGGTGTCCCATGAATTCGTAAACAGTTTAAGCATTCTTAAAAAACTGAAGGAATTAGTATATTTGAATGCGGTTTGCGTAAAAGTTATTCTTACATCTTTCGACATAACGAAGGGTGATTTTTTTTTGGTAAAAAAAAATATTAGTACATATTTTCGCTTATAAAGAGATCGCTGAACAAAAGCAAATTTCTGGAATATGTAAATCAGGGTCCTATAAAATCTAGGGTGTTTGATTAACGACAAATTTCTGAATTTGACTGTCCCTGCCTTACATATATCACTGTGATGTGAATAAAGCACTATTGGTGAGGCTGTTTTACCTCAGCCACGAATCACTGGCTGAACGAATGTTTCGGAGACTGCACTGATTGAAAAAAGGTTCAGCTCCAATCACTCCTGTCGGACTGGTTTCCCGGCCCTCTATCTAAGTTCACAAACCTGAACAATTTTTTTTTCTGTTATAAAGAAAACCTCCATTCGTAAGAATAACTTTTTTGCATATCGCATTCAAATACACCGATTTCCTCAATATTTATGAATTTTTAAACTATTTATGAATTTTTAAACTATTTATGAATTTTTAAACTATTTATGAATTTTTAAACTATTTATGAATTTTTAAACTATTTATGAATTCATGGGCATTCATGGCATTTGAAACGATTAGAGCTAGAAATGCTGTAGTACAGCGATGCACAACCTCCGGCCCGTGGAACAAATGCGGTCGTCAACAGTTTCCTTCGGCACTCCAAAGATGTCCCGGTGGAAAAGTATCAGTAGTAAAAGATTGACCACAATTACTTGACAAATATGTGTAAATCGGGAGTCAGGGAATAGGGATGCGGGAAATTGCCAACAATGGTAGCCAATTGTCAAAGGATGTGAAGTTACTAACCAATGCTTAAGTTATTGAAAAATCACCAATGGCGGTGTATCGTCGATATCTTTCTGAATTTGCAAGATATTCAGCTGCAATTTTTGAATAACTAGCACTGTAAGCAAAAAAGAAATTGATATGCATATGCGCAATTAAAAATAGTTTACACACAATGCTTACAGTAGAGTCGATTGGATTGGTCAAAATTTGTTCCCGGAATTTCACAATTTCTATTTTCCGCCAAGAACGCGTTTTATTTCATTTATTCCTACGAATGCCAGTAATTTTAATTTGATGAAGACTTATCAGGGACTCAAGGAGCCTTGATCCCTATGCTGGGGTCTTCATTGCGCCATCGAGGTCAGAATTTTTCACAGGACCTGTCTATAGTAAATCTGAGTGATAAAAAAAAATCATATTTTCATATCTGTTCCCCCGTCAGACCTAGTTAGAGGACATGGGTCTTGAGACCCCTAATTCAGTGTATCAAAACCAGAAATGTAAGAGTAAGTGTGAATACGCAAGTTTTAAGAAAGTTTGAATAATCTATCTCTCACATTAGATGAGAATAAGTCCCAACCAGCCCGATGGTCCAGGGATGGACCATTGGTATTTTATAAATTTTTATTACGCACAGTATATTTACCATAAAACAAATATAAGGAGATCTCTCCCCCCCCCCCCCTTCCAACCCCGAAAGTTTTCTATTGTGTCTCGGAATATCCGAGTTTTCAATAATCCAAGGTAGTCTCGATTCGGTTTCGTTCACCTCGAACTATCGAGACTCCACTGTTCATCTTATTCAATCTCAGATTGTAACATCTTAAATTTCTTAATAGCGTCTCTCATGTACAGCGTCAAATTTTCGGTATGTTTCTTCAAATTGGTTCACACACACTCCGAATGTGGTAAGCACAACACATGGGATTGAAATTTGAAACTTTAATATCTTCTTGAATATACTTGTTATTTTTAAGAAAATGCATACAAGGTACGTACACAAAGCAAGTATAAAATATTCTGTAAAAATTACAAATCATTACCAGCTTCTTTTATGACACATTGTTGATCAAAAACATTATTTTTAAATTTTATCGGTTCCGTAAATACATTCATAACCGAATCCATAATGTAAAGTGCGAGTTCGAGTGTTATGTTTACATACCTGAAATTACAGAACAGCTTAAATCTGTCAGATGGTCATAATAATGTGGCCACTCAGTGTAAACTACCCTCGCAAATTTATGTAAATTCCTCAATTTTTAAAAAAAAAATAACATCACTTACGTAGAAAATTGAGTTTGTATCAACACATTATAATACATTATTCAGCGTTTTGCGAGAAATAATACGTCGGAGTAAACACTTCAAAGGATCCGAAAAATACAGATTTTTCCCTTCTTTCTCTTGAAAATACCTTGTGTTTTTTTTTTTAAAAAATGACGTGATTTAATTAGTTTTGAAGGAATAATCTCATCCCAGAAACTCGTTTGAACATAACTAATATGCGAAAGGAAAAAAAACATGTTTGGCTTATAGATCCACTAATGTAATCAGTGTTAGGTTCGATTAAGCACTTCATAAAGTCTGCGACTAATAAATGAACTTGAGCTTTAATTAGTGCCTGAAGTGAGTTGAAGTTTTTTTGATTCATTTATTTATTGTTATTTTTTGTTTGAAATCATGTTTATTTTCCTCTAAAATGGATGCGTTGTTATAAAGTGAGTTGAAAAATAAGTCGCCTTAAATATATTAGAAACTATGGCAATTTCGATTAATTTTTTTTTCAGATAACGACTCATTCATACAAAATTTATTGGGCAGCATACAGCTGTCACAATATTCATACCCGTAGACGCGGCTATTAAAACCACTGATAATGTTATCATATGGGTATTGTTATCACTTTTTCCCAAAGTACGGAACGAACCAATAGCGTAACATAATATGGAAGAAAAATCCCTTGTAGTAATCGGGACTTTGGTTTATGTTATCAGTTTTCTTTTCTTTGTCGTCCAAATTATTATTTTTACTAGCTGTAATACCCGGCGCTGCCCGGGTTTTCTTCAGTGAGGCTTTTTGGATCACGTGATATCTCCCTCTTTCTTTGAGGGACATGCAAACCGTGTCTAAGTTAACCAACATGGCGACTCATGAAAGAAACAAACCTAGATTTAAACAAACGTAGAAATGAATATATATTTTTCATCTTTTTTAAGGGGGTGTTTGGTATTTCGATCCCCCCCCCCCCGAACTGTTTCTGCTTCCAGAAATGCTTAGTTAAAGCTGTGGAATTTCTTCAATGTACTTTACGGATTCATAATTAACTTTAAAACATCCTAAACTATATGAATTTATGCAGTTTGATATTAAAAGACAATACGGAGACATTAATTTTCATGCTTGAGAAGATATAAATAAAAAGTTTAAATCAATGTTATTGCCTGGATATCCAACTCAAAAAAGTAGGGGACCGGCTAATTACTTCATATTTAATTTTCTGGGCTATCTCTAAGCGAACTCAATGTCTCAAAAATCTATAATTCAATACAATTTTTAAAGTCATGTTGTGGCAGGAAACCCTCACTAAATTTCCGCATTTATACAGTTAAAATCGGCATTTTTAACATTGATTTCTACGGAGATCGTCATTTGCCTGACCCTCAAAGTGATGATGATTCTGGCAACTATTGGAATGTGGCAAACCAATATAAAGGCATGAACTATTGTAAATATATACTGGCAGCATTAAAGAAGTGACAAATCATTGAAAAGGCATATACACGTCTGAAACGCATTGCTAGGGAACCACGGTAACCAAAGTAAACGTTCCGAAAGTGATTATCGAGGCCCAGAAACCATTGTTGCCTGACAGTGTTTCGCCCATTTCGGTCACTTGCCTAGATCTAACAAACTTTTAAAGTAGCCTGCCGTTCAAGTCGGGTCCCGTTTGGTACACCGTGGGGCCCTCAGTGCTTTTTGCTGCTTCCCACCGTCAAATTTCGGCAGAATATTTACTCCCAATTGGAAGACGGTCAAACAATTATTGAAAAAAAAATTATTTCTGAAGCATCGGAAATTGATATTTAATGAAATATTTTCTGAATTGATGATAATTGATATTTAACGAAGCTAATTATTTCAAGTCCAATAAAATTTCAGAATTAGTGAAACAAATTATCTCTGATTTGATGAAATTTTCGATTGAGTGAAAGAAAAATTTCTACAATTGGTGAAAATTTTAACTTGGTAAAAGAAATAATTTCGGAATTAATGAAAATTCATATTAAAATTTTAAAAAAATTGTTTAAGCTTTAATACGAATTCACTGTTAATGGAAGAAATAATTATAAAAGATCATATTTAATGAAGGAAATGATTGTGAAATATATGATTTTATAATTGATGAAAATCCGAAATTAATTAAAAAATATATTTAATTAGTTTAATCAGAATAAATGAAAACTCATATTTGATGAAAAAAATTATTTCATTTTACATTTAATGAAAGAAATGATTATGAAATATATGATTTTGGAATCAATGAAAATTCATACTTAGTGAGAGAAATAATCTCGGAATTCATGAAAATTCATATTTAATCAAATACAGTCTCTGAATAATTGAAAGTTTTCAACGATTGGGGCGCTTCTATTCATCTTGGTGCCCGGACCAAGACACTCCGGTAAATTTGCCTTTGTGTGAAAATATGGACGACAACTTACTATTTTTTACTATATTATCCGAGGCGTTCGGTAGCCGAGTTATTACTGTATATTGAACATAGTTTTGTTGGAGGTAGAATTGAAATTTGAAAGCAGTTAAATTCAGAAAAGTTCAAAGTACCTACTTAAAAAATGTGTTAAAAATGAAAATTTTCGTTCACCCGACCCCGCAATTAAACGTATTCTTGATTGCACGGGAACGTAGTAACACTACAGAACCCGATATCAACAGAATAGACTATATTTGATTGAAGAAGTCTAAAACCTATGGATGACAAAATCCGTGCATGTAAATATTCACTCAATGCACACTCGACAGTATTTGTGGTGAATGTGATTTCGAACTTTGCATTCGAATGCAAATTAACCTTATAACATTGCAGATAAATATCCGATGCACTATAGCCGAACCATTGCAACTTTGTGCCGAAGTAATGGACAAGTGAACTAGCATTAACGGTTCTCATTCAAAAGAGACTCGTTCGTCGTGACACACCACTTTGCTCCGATTTAAGTTGGAATTGAATGAATATATACGCCGAATTTCAATTAGCCCCGGCGCCAAACATCCTGGAGACGGGATACAACGAATCTTTGCCTGATTCATGCATGATCCGATTCCTATGCACTCGTTACCGAAAGGGAGCCAAGCATTACGCGCTACCGAACTTGACTGCTTGTCACAGTTGTGAAAACTGCTACACGCCGGAGAGCAATTTACGAGCGGTGGGTGTTATTTGTAGCGATACAATATACTATGCTTAGTTGAATGACAATGAAGTAGTGCGATGCCAAAAATAGATAGAAATTTATTGGGTGGGTAATGCGCTATCTTGCTTGATTGGAACGTTTATGGCCGCAACGGGAGCGAAGTGGTTTCATGCATCGAAGGTTATTTACATCTAATTGATGGCTCCATGGTCATGTACGGTATCGTGAATGAGTGATGCGTTGAATTATAGAAAGATGCTCTTAAATTCAAGACATGATTTATTAATGGTTCAGTAAATGAGATTTGTAGCAGGTTATAATTCTATGAACTTATTTTACACTACGTGTGGGAAGAACATAAATTTTGATATGTCCTTTTTTGGACAATAACAAATGGTAAACCCCCTTTCTTAGAATTTTTAACGATGAATCGAACTTACTACTACAGAGAACGACGTATCATAACATTGAGTAATCGATCGTGTATAGCTAGGGCCGTACTCGTGTCCAGCCTCGTCCAATACGCTCCAAGGGTGGTCATGGGCGAGTAGTGGGGCCACTCCATCATTGGCAATGATCGCCAAACGTTGGAAACTGGTAGGTATTCGAAGGCTGGTCGAAGAGAATGACCAAGACCTTTCAGCCCAACTAAAAGGAATTTCTTTCCGATCTTCCAATCAGTCTGGCTACATATTAATCGAAGAACGCCGGCAATGGTAGTGATTGGTGCGTTTCTGTAGTTACCCGGTTCTATTTCGGTGCGTTTCAGCAGTGTTGCCAATTGCCGACAGTCGCATCACGCACTGGCGTATTAAATTGTTCTGGAAGCAAATATTTACCTAAGAACATTGATCCAGGCTGGGCCAGTGTGTAGCCAGCCTATGCCACTGGTGCTTCATTGTAGCAAGGGGGAGGCAAACACTGGAAATAAATTCAGTATTCGCGAATGGCCAATAGGCCAGCCCGGTCACGAGTGTGGCTCTAGCTTAATTGTTTTGACAACCGAATTTATGTGGAGATGAATTCAGCAAAAAAAAACAAAAAAAACTCGACTACTTTTGCTGGTAATCGAATTACCGTTACTTCGTAACCCGGGTGAGTGCGCTAGACCCCTCCGCTACAGAAGCAACGAACATTGTTCTTTCCGTAGAGCATATATACGCTGAACGGGATCGTTCAATGGGCAGTCAGATCCAAGGCTGTAGCAACGAGGGGAGGACTTGGGGGTCTGGTCCTCCCCGAAATGTGATAAAATGGACGAAAGAAGGTGAAAGATGACCAAACCTATTATTCTATCACTTTGGTTCCGCCCCCCCCCCCCGAAATGAAAGAGTTGTTCCCCCCTCCGAAATTTTTGGCTATGGGCCTGGTCAAATTTAACTGAGCTACTAGCTTAATAAACTGATAGTGATCACCAGATAGCAACATACCAACGTACATGAAGATGGACATACTGATCACTCTGCATAAAGCCGAAAAAAAGGAAAAAAATACCCTCATTCTCTTTCGGGTAGTGTAGGTCACGGGTATGCAACTGGTGTTCACAAGCTGTTCAAAAGCTGCCACGGAACCCCAGTGTTCCGTGGCAGCTGATATCATTGGGGGCTCCCAGATAAGACTCTTAACGGGCTCCCTTTATATTAAATACAGTCGGTAACGGATACTCCTCTTCTACCATTATAATCCTCCTGGACCAAACCTTCTCCCGCAGAGACAATTTTAACGTTCTCTGCTTCAAAAATGTTTTTGAAACTCGAATGTTGTAATTAAAACGACAACTTTAAATACATATTAACCACTGTAAATAAGCCTAACATTTTTATCAGATGAAAATAATAGCAAATATGACGCCGTTGATGAGTATAAAAAACCTGGAGACCTTTTGAGAGTGAATACTGATTTCTATTCAAGCTTTATTCAGTATATTTAATTATTTCAAGTTATTTTTGTTCTTTATCACGGCCATAGAGCTAACATTTGCAATAAAAGTAAAAAACTTGAGTATTGTGTGTGATCGTTGTGTAATTTAATATTTTTTCACATTTCATTTCGATGTCTGTTTTATCCCCAGAAACTTATTAATATTGATCCTTCATCAGTTTTCAATGCACAAAATATAGTGGCAGTGTTAAATCGCTTTTGAATTGTTCCCCCCATACAATCGAATACACCATGTAATCGGATATTCATGTGCTGAAACCGTTGATATCCGTTTAAGGTGTAGTACAGCCGACTGTTTGGAAAAAGTTTGGGTGGGTAATGGGAAACAGTATCACCTGCACAAAACCGAGAAAAAATATTTTTCTTCTAAAAAAGGTGTGGCATTTTACAGAAGGGTTCAGTTATTTCCACCGAGTCATTTCTAATGCTGATCAGTGAAGCTTATGAAACCAGGGAAAGAATTAACCACATTTTCTTTTTGCAACCGTACACGGCATTCGTGAAAATGAAACCATGTTCCTTTTCTTCTTCGAGCAATAAAAGACTCGGTCGTCTTCATCAGCCTCACGGAAAATATCAAAGGCAACAACATTATCGGCGATTCTGAACATCAAAATAAGCTAGATAAATTCTCATGATAGCCACTGGGGAAATAAAGCGACCAATTGCAAGAAACCCATCCCAGAATCCAGTTAGCCGTAGGAAAACAGAAAATTAAGGAGTAGATGACTTGGCTTCGGCACGAAGAATGACACAAATTGAAAAAGACCACTCGGAAAACCATCCAGAAGATTGGTAAGAAAGTAAAAAAAAAATAAATACCGTGGTGTTGTAGATCTGATAGATTTTCGCCACTGTTGGCAGACGCATGCCACGTATTCTTCGAAATACTCAGTTGGCTGCCGAAGTAAATATTGTTTATGCATTGCATGGTTTTTAACTCAAAAAAGTCTTATCCTATTTTATTAACCGTAACTATTTCATTAACCGTCGTGAGACATTTTAGTTTTACCCTATTGTTGACCGGGGTTCTCCGGATCGATACGGGTAGGGGGGTAATTCTATTAGCTTGGTGCATGGGCGGGAGATACGGGGGGGCTGCCCCCCCCCCCATTTTTAGCCATTTTTGACCCCTCCCCCCCTTGTCAGCAAAAGTCAGCAAATCGGAAACCTTCCCCCCCCCCACCCCATCGATGATGACGTAATACTTGAACGGCCCCTTTGCATGAATATTGAGACAATTTCAAGGAGTGCCAAGAACCCCTGAAAAGTCAATTTTTCAAAAAAAATTTTTTACACTTTGAGCGGTTTTCAAAATCTTTCTGATCCGCATTATAATGGTCGCAGTATAAATCACTAAACTGACAAAAAATTGTCACCCATTTTGAGAAGAAACTTTGTTTTTTTTTTCGATTGAGTGTTAGTTGATAAATACACCCCCCCCCCCCCCCAACACCGAAAATAATGATAATAAAACCCCGTTTACATGTGTAATAAAATATACCGGGAAGTTCCCTTTAACAGGGATTTCCACTGGGCTACGTACCGTTTCGTCTTTTCCCTATTCATCCTTATCATAATTTACCAAAATTGGTAAAATTTAATTATTTTAATTATTAAAATACTACCAATTTTACCAAAATTGGTAAAATTTAATAAGTACTAAAAAATTATCACTTTTACCGTGGATTACTTATGCATGATGTCTAAGCATCGGCATCGTGTCGTTGGTAAACATGATAAAACGTACTATATGATATACTATGCATGATAATTCATACATGTAATGTATCATTATTTCGGAGTCTGACTGTATTCATCATACATATTACACTATAATTTCGAGTTGCTTTCCCTATTTATCAAATTCATCAATGGATCTTGATTATTATGCATAATCTCCGATAAAAGTGATAAATTTGTCAAACTTACGATGGCGATTGCAAGTATGCATAATGACCGAATTTATCACATTCACCGTGAGATATGCATCAAAATGATTCACGAAGATCCTTGGTGGATCTGGGGCAAATCCGACCAACTCCTCAGACGCCTCTCTGATATGTTTCATAGGCTCCTGATTTGATTTAGGAGAGTGCTTGGTCGATACTATCCAAGTGTCCGAATGATGACCCGAGCTCTTCCAATCACTTTTACAAAGTGAGTAATACATAATGACATCGTCATTCTGGAATATACCATCGTCATCAGAGAATAAAATAGCCATTGATGGGCAAAGGCGGTCATCAAGCAAGCCAAAATGCACAGCAGACTTCATTATATTTAGTCCAGAAAAACATAAGTCCTCAGAGATCAAATTTCTTCTCTAAACTTAAACAGTAAGTGAAATTAAATTAACACAGTAGGTGAAATAGGTGAAATTAAATTAGGTTAGGACTTTTTTTCCCCAGGCAGTGTTTAACGCTGATTTCAATTGTAAGTGTTCTTGCAAAATCCCGAGAACTTATAACTCTGTATTCAGAAACATTTGTAAACACGCAATCCATACTACCTGGAGATTTGTGCACACATTTTGTGTATACGGCCAAAACGTCGTGCCCATTAAATAAACCGCTTATTTCGCCATTTTATCTTACACTGTTTCGGAATTATGCTATTTCAACATTAGGGAGCCATTTCTGAAACCCCCTGTGAAATTGAACCAGTGGCAGCAATGCATGTTACAGAAATGTACTGAGTGACCACTTCATTATGATCATCTGATCATCTGTGTTTGCGAAGATATTGAGACAAAACATGATTTGACGGGCTTTGGACGTGGGGTGGTTGTAGGAACTCGGAGCCATGGAGCGACCATCAGAGAAACAGCACCATTTGCGTAGCTGCCAAGTCTCCCGAATTTCACCCGTGATTGCAAAAAAATCCCTACATTTAATTGAAAAAATTATTTCCCAAGAATTTACCGGAAAAAAAAAAACAAAAAACCCTGCATATTCATAACCATTGTGTAAATTGTCGCCCTTTCGCCAAATCACACAAAAAAATATTTCATTTTTGGGGAGAAAACAGAAAATTCGCCAATCAGCAAGCGTCAATCTGGCGTTTCGAAATCTAAAATTGGCACGATCGCGTGTATCTGCTTTTTCCATATGTCCCGTTTCGGGCCTGACGGAGATTTGATTTTTGAGAGGTAATTTAAACCAAGGACTAATTTAACATATTGGTTGGCCATGATTTGCCATGGCTTGCACGGTGTCACGGTTTTCGCAACGGGAAAATATCCCCGAAATTTCCCTTTTACTAATAAAAATTCCCTAAAATGTTTTAAAAGATCGCTTTTACATTTATCTCTATACGGAATTTGGATCCACGCGAAAACTTCCCAAATTCTCATTCTCCAAAGTTGGCAGCATTTGTGAAATGTTCAAGAGCAGCTGCAGTTAAAGTCAGAGCCACCCTTAGGGTTGTGCGACAGGTGGGATCGCAAAGGGCCCTGTGGTTTTGGGGACTCAGCACTTACCGGTAATAAAAGTGAAGAAAATATATCCATATATCAAAATATATATTTTTTAAATTCTAAGTTTTTTCTTTCTCATTAATTCTGAATCTTCATCAATTGTGGGTTTTTCTCTCATTAATTTTGAATTTTTCGTGATTCTGGAATTTTTCACTTGAGGGTGATATTCACCGATATGGTTTAAACTATAGCAACAATTTTTGGATAAGAGATCGACACGGATTGGTTAAAAACCAGAATTTAACAAATCCGTGTAGATCTCCGATCCAATTTCCACGAATTTCTACATGAAGACCATGCGCGTCGTTTTTACGGGACATTCACATTCTCTAAAAAATGGTGGATGAAGAGACGGAAGATCAATCCTGAAACGAATTTTAAAATAATAGGCAAAATCATGTGAAGGTTTTGAGGCAATTTCTAAAATAAGGTAAGTTCATGGTTCCTATACATTTGTGCTCTAAAAAAAGTTTCCTAGAAAAATTCTTGTGTTGATTACGTTTCTTGTAGAAGTATTCTCTCTGATATCTCCACATATCACAAGGAAGTAAAACGCAACGGGACTAATGTTTTTGAAAAGTTGACCAATTTTACCGCGTGTTTACTTTGAATTTTGCCTCAAGATGCATTAAACGTTGATGCATAACCAAACTAACATGCACGCAATTTCTCTACCGAATTTCTTCAATTATGTATCGTTCTAGTGTATATATGTACACAGTCCTGGAAGAACTAATGCATTCTTCGATTTCAACCGAAGTAAAACTCAAACGAAACGGGGTCTCTCTCCCCCCCCCCACCTCATTAACGAGTGATAATTAACAGTCAAATAGAAAGTTCGGTAAAGCAATTTTAGCTTTCCATTAGTTAGTTTTAATGGTGACTAATGGTCGGGAAGTGAAACTGGAATCAAATTGCATTTGCGCACGTGGCTTCTCCTACCGCCCCCTCTCCTTCATTTCCTGTATAATGAGGTTTTGGGGCATAACGTCCATAGGAATCCCAGAAGGTGAATCGATTACTTCCCAAATTGCAATTCTACTGGAAGCGGATTAAAAGAATTAACGTAATTTGTCTCTGCGCTACCGTAGACGCGTTTTCGGTCCCGGCCTTTGCAACCGAGCTAGTACTTTGTCTCGAGATTGATTACCCCTGATGAGTTCGATTGGAATGAAAAGGGCAAGAGGGGGTTCAGTTAATGCAGAATATCCGAAATGCGTTGAATGTGATTGCTGTATTCATGCTTCAATTAGTTCCTAGAGATTCCATTATGGAAAAAGAGTCGGGGAAAAAAGCAAATTTGACATTGTGTTTTTTCCGCAGAATTTTGTGTGGAATTTGATCGAAACGCATACACTCTCAAGACCATGTACACTGTCTGGTCAAAAGCAGCCGCGTAACCTATTTCATTTCACCTACTTTGCAAGCCTAAAGGGGTTGTAATTGTGATCTGAGGTTGTTTTTATTTTTCTAGACAAGAGCCTGTAATGATACGAAGTGTGTTGAGTATTTCAGCAGGAGATTAATGACTATCTTTTCCTATACAGAGTGTCCGATCAAGACCGCGCAAACTCTGCACAGCCAGATTTCTCGCTTGGAATAAATAACAAATGCCCAAAGAACTGTACGACCGAAAAAACTGTAATGTGAAAGAAAAGTATGGCGTCATATAAGGTGCAAGGAAAAAAAAATTTATTGGACAGCTTGACGTCATTCCACGGCGCACGCATGTATGCCTCGATATTCGTGGTGGATATTTTGAACATCTTCCTATGTAAACATATGCAAATACCCGATGTTCATGCTTCCAATAAAGTTTTTCCTCCCTTGCATCGGATATGACGTCACATACTTTTCTTTTGCATTTTTCTCGAAAACTACGGCTCGTGCAGTTCTTTGGGCATGTGTTATGTATTCCAAGCGAGGAATCTGGCTGTGCAGAGTTTACGTGGTCTTGATGGGAAACCCTATATATACCTATGAATTTTCTTCGCTGTTGATGATGGCATGTTCAAAAATGACGAGGTCATGTTTCAGAGTGATGATGTCATAATTTATTACGAAAACGCATGAAACTTAGCAAAAGCAGTTGAAAAATCTCGGATTATTATGCAGACAATTGAATTGTATTCACCAAGTTTTCATGGAAATCCAGTCAGAAGTCTACAGAAATTGTTGAAGAGGAATATGAAGAGTCGGTGGGTTTTCCCGGGATCCACCAAGAATCTTAGTGAAGCATTTTGATGCATATCTGGCTAAACAGGAGGATTGAGACATATTGTATGACTCCCAAGATCAACGCCACGACAAAAGTGCGTTAAAAGTTCGTAAAAAAAGATCCGACATAATATTGAGTGTTCGGCTTTTATTTTGTTTGTGGTCAGGCAACGTGTAGTACTGTATGCAGAATAGTGTACAAGCATCACATAATTCCGGGCATCCGAATGATAACTCGCGATATTTCGATTACTTCTACAGTTTGAGAGAAAACATCATGGTATCGACATTTTGGAACTTTCCATAGTCATTTTCGGATACGGCATTGTCATTTTGGGCTATATCATTGTCATTTTGGGATACGTCATTGGCATTTTGGGATAGGCCATCGCATTTTGGGATAAGCCATCGCATTTTGGGATAGGCCATCGCATTTTGGGATAAGCCATCGCATTTTGGGATAGGCCATCGCATTTTGGGATAAGCCATCGCATTTTGGGATAGGCCATCGCATTTTGAAACATGTCATCGTCTTCAGAGAAGAAATATCCATCAACACGCGTGAGGGTGAATACGGTCATTAATTATGTCAAAATACTTAGCAGTCTTCATTGCAGTGCTTATCTTAACCCAGAACGACAGAAATAACGTTGGATCACATTTCCTCCTGAGGCTAACACAGTAAATGCAGTAGAATATTTCACGGCTTTCTTTTTCGGCAATTATTATTAACGACAATTGCAACAACTGCATCCACCATCACCTATGAATTTTTTCTCCATTGAAAATATATAGTGTATCGCGAATCCCCCCCCCCCCTCTCATTCGAATTCTGGAGCAGTGCATTTACAAGAGCATTCGCTTCTACTGATAAATCGAATCCCGATGAACATAAATCGAACTGCTACACGTGTAGCTGTAATAAGGCCATGTTTGTCTCCCTCCATAGATGATTCCTGATTAACTTGCTGGATGCAGAGCCAAATCAATATAACATCATTTACTCATAATATTTATTCTATGCAATAGTTTCAGCAATGCTGGGATGTTCATAGACTAATATCACTACGGTTTATTATTATCCATTTGCATCCAAGCACGAATTATTTTCAAGAAAATGTGAAACATTGAGAAAAATTTCATAATTACATGTTGAGTGAAGTTAGTTTCTACTATCTCTGTTGTGATGTAAGTGCGGATATGCATTACACATTCCTTGGAGAAGATGTATTCTTGGGAGGTTTCCCCTCCATTAAGAGAAATTGCTTTTACTCCATCCAATGATGTTGAAAATAAGCCAAGTCTCTGTTCATGACACTAAAGTATTAGACCCTCGATTATCCCCCACGGGGTACCCAGTAAATTTTCATATTTATTGCACGCTATAAATTTATAAAGAGACTATTTATTTAAGAGGTTCAAAATTTAATCTCTTAAACAATCAATTTTAGACGCATTTCGGAACTGTCTGAAGCTCTTTCTTCAGTAGCCAAGAAAACTTGAAAGATAGCGAAAAAGGTAGGATAGTATACAAGCGTCTTTTCGACTCTGTCGCGTACAGAGTGTAATTCCCGCTATATGGAGTATTCACCTTTTCGCTATCTTTCAGTTTTTCTTGGCTACTGAAGAAGGAACTTCGTTGAGTTCCGGAACGTGTCTAGATGTTGTTCTCCTCTTATTTTCTGGTAATTGACGTTGTTTCCCTAGTGTATTGTCTCACCCCAAAAGGTAATCTATTTCCAATTAATTTTGTTCTACAAGGCGATGTCCGCGTTACGAACACTTTTCTCAAGCTGTCATTTTTGTTCGCGCGTCCGTTGTTGTGAACAACAATCCCAATAAATGATTTCTTGGAATCTGATGAGATTTGTGAAAACCTCTGAGCTTTCTATATAGTGACTAGATGAATAACCAGATCGGCATCAATACCCCAAGTATAATAGCGTCGTTGAAGTTGTAAAAAGTGTTTTTTTATCTCTTTTTTTGAGTATTTTTCTCATTGCATCAAGAAGTTGAATAATTTCTTTGCAAGCGGATTGTGGCGTACATTCAATGTGCTTACCACAGATGTTTATTTTTTACATTTTTTGGGGTTTACTATATATTATAGTTGTTTTACCCTCGTATACTTCGAAAAGTGTTCTTCTCATATTTGGCCGGGTGGGGTAGGTAAATGGACTATGGGAAGGTGTTGCTATTCTTCTAACGCATACTCTTTACGTTAGAGCTTACGTAAGGAATATTGACGCAGGTAATCTGTCTGGTATCTTAAGTTCAAGACAGAAAGAATCTCGTTATTTTCTTTCTCTCCCGAAGTGACAAAATATGCAAACAAAGTACTAACACGTATCTTGCAATAGACTAGGTTACATTTTTTTTGGCATGGCGGTAAGTTGAACATCTGCTTCCATAACCCGTGAATGTTTCTTCCAGGTTTTCATTTGATCTCATGGTGAAAAGTCGGAAATGTATTATGGATTATTCTTCTTGATTGTCATTTCAGTTCTTGTGCAGTGAAGTACACAAGAAAACTGATAAACCGAATATAGATGAACATAAATCAGCTACATATGTCGCTGTAATAAGGCCATGTTTGCCTCCTCCCTCCCAGTCGATTTCTGGTTAACTTGCTGGATGGAGATCAGGGTACTGTACACCATGTAATCAGTCTTCTATTGTCCATTCCAGTGTTTCTCAACTGGTTATCCGTGGAGCCCTTGGGACTCCGTGTGAACTCTGCAGTGCTACGCACCGCTCGAGAAAAATAAAAACAAAAACCGTAAATTTGAAGAAAAAAAATTATTATAAATGTTTTTGAATGATAAAAGTAAATCAGTAACTGATGAATAAATAAAAAATATGCTTACGAAGCTCGCACCACAAACATTTATATACCAGAAAGGGCTTCGCGAGTCAAAAAAGGCTGAGAACCGCTGGTCTATTCAATAGTTACGGTAACGCTGGGACGTTCATAGACTATTATCATCACGGATTATTGTTATCCATTCTCATCCAGGCGCTAGTTATTTTCAAGAAAATTTGAAAAATTGAAGAAAAAAAAAAAAATCGTAATAACATGTTGAGTGTTTGTATTTGTGTCTATCAGCCCAGTTGTGACACAAGTACGAACATGCGTTAGTTACACAATCCTCCGAAAAGATGCATTCCCAGAGGAATTCTCCTCCAATAAGAAATTGTTTTTCCTTTATCCAATGATATTGGACATAAGCCAAAGTCTCTGTTCATGATACTCAAGGATTCTCTGTTCATGCTACTCAAGGATTCTCTGTTCATGATACTCAAGGATTCTCTGTTTATGATACTCCATTATCATCCCAGGGTATTCAGCAAATTTCCATTTTTATCTCACGCTATACATTTATAAAGACACTATTTATTTAATAGATTTAAAATTTTACCTCTTGAATTTCGTTTTACAAGGCAATGTCCGCCTTACAAATGCATATTCCATAAGCTCTGTAATTTTTTTATCGTTCTTTAATAACAATGTTTAGGAACAACTTGAGATGAGGTTTGTCAGCTGGGCATGTTCTGGTCCTTATTAAGCCACCGTATTTCTATTCTATTTCTGGAGATGATCTCGAAACTTAATCGGCAAAAGCGAAAATTCTTCTTTGCATTTCTACTAAGGTTCCCCAGACAGAAAAATCTCAGCATTTTCTCTTTCTCTCTCTCTCTAAATAAAAAGTCATTACACAATTTTACATTAAAAAATATTACACAAATTACTAACATATTTTTGTAGTAGCTACTACTACTAAACCACACAGCCACTTCGTCCACATTCCTCTGCGAAATTTCTGACGGATTAGTACATGTTGGAAAGTGCTTTAACGTGTTATGAACCTAACGAGACGTTTCTTACTGTGTGATGCATGTTATGTGCAGTGCTGTCATCTGCCATCAATTTTTCTAACTATGAGTGAAGTGCATGATTGAACTAGTACTAGCTGCAAATTAGACTCGATACTTCAAGCTTTCAAGAAAAATTGAAACATTGAGGAAAAAATTCGTAACAATATGATGGATGGAATTAGTGCAGGCATCTTCAACCCGTTGCTCGCGAGCACCACGGTGCTCCCTGAAGTACTCAGAGTGCTCGATGCTCGTGTTCCATTTCGTGCTCGCGAGCACTTGATCAACGTTCCGAATAAACACGAAAGAAAGATTACATTCAAGGAATGAAATCATCGTCATTTCCTGCATTCGTATGTTGAACTTAGCGTAAGGGTGCTCTAATTTTGATGATGAATACAGGCAGTGATTGCGTTCGTCGAAGGTCACAATACAGACGAGCTGGTTGGATGGTATGGGGTGGAATCAGCATAGGCGGACGTACGGACCTGCATATCATTCGGAATGGCACTTTGACGGCCCGAAGGTATGCAGACGAGATACTGCGACCTCATGTCATCCATGGCTGGAGCCATTGGAGATTCCTTTGTTTTCAAGGATGATAATGCCCGACCGCATAGAGCTCGTCTGGTGGAGAACATGCTTGAAGCTGAAACAATACAGCGTATGGAATGGCCAGCGTGCTCTCCTGACCTGAATCCAATCGAGCGTGTTTGGGACATGCTCGGACGACGCATTGCTGGGCGACCAAGGCCGCCTGTTACTGTCCGAGACTTGCAGATTGCACTTCTTGAGGAGTGGAACAGTATTCCCCAAAGTCTGATCGATAACCTCATCGCATCCATGGCAAACAGGTGTGCAGCAGTCTTAGCTGTTCGAGGAGACCACACGCCCTATTAAAACTCATGCATCATGTCTAAACAGTACTTTTTTTTTATCGTTTACATGTAACCAAATTGTTGCCCTAAATCATCTTTTCATGTTTTTTCCATATTTTCAAAGAATTAAAGCTTAGTTCCAAATTTTTTTACGCCTTTTTTCTGTATTGCGCATTGATACGCGTGTACTATCCATTGTATGCCAATATGTGTCTGTCTCGCACGGTTTTCTTCACTTTTTTGCTCGCTCCCCTAATTGTTTTGAGCAGTGTGGATAAGGACCTTAACCACCTTATTCTAGTGGCTATAGGGCCAACCACCTGTTCAACCCACGTGACCAGTGACGACGTCCGACGAGAAGGGGGGGGGGGATACCGGCATAAACTAAATGACATGTTTGGGTTGTTGACATGGTTATGGGTTGTAGCGACAATCCCTGTTACCGGGAACTTCTCGGGATATTTTATTGCGCATGTAAACGGGGCTTAAGAAATTGCTTTTTTCTTCGTGCAATAATGTTAGAAATTAGCCAAAGTCCCTGTTCATGACACACTAAAGTATTAACACTCAATTACCCCCCCCCCCCTCCGAGGGAACCCAGAAAATTTTCATTTCTATCTCACGTATAAATTCATAAAGAGACTATTTATTTGAAAAAAGTTCGAAATTTCATCTCATAAACCAATTTATTTAGTTTGACAAGGCAGTAGTCGCATTACGAACACATTTCATATAAGCCGTAATTTTTGCTCGGTGTTTGAAAACAACTCGAGATGTGAGCTCTGTAGGCTGGATATGTTCTCATCGTTGTTAAGCTACCGCATTTCTATTCCCCCTTCTGGAGATAATCTCGTAACTTAATCGACAGAAGCGAAAAATCCTTCTTTGTTCTCCCTACCTTTGGAGATTTCCAGACAGAAAGAATCTCGGCATTTTCTCTCTCTCTCTCCCGAAGTGACAAAAGATACACACAAAGTACTAACACATTCTTGTATTAGCTGCAGATTAGGCTCGATACTTCAAGCTTTCACTCGGAAGGCTATTTCTCTGAGATTAACAGATGGCAGCGTTCTCACCGAAAGAGAGGGAGCAAGAAAAAAGACAACAAAATTCAGAAAACACAGAAGTTTATCACACTCTAGAGAAGACTGCTGATGCCCTATTCTTTTTATTTTGTTTTATAGTTCAATGTTTACAGGAGTTATTTTGAAGCTAGAAAAATTGTGTTTCGGTTTTATTGTATCGAATTCTGTAACTTTTTTTTGCTGTTGTTTATAGTGTTTGTATAGCGAGTGAAAAAAATTATTCGATCAATAAACTCTTGCATGAGGATATTTATTTTTTTCCTTGGGAAGAAATGATTCTGAAACAAATCTTGTTTCTCAAATGCTTTAGGCTTAGGGTAAAAATATATCGATGAATTCTGTATAGACAGCGCAACACCTGAGCTCGATTTTACATGTTGGGAACGAAATGATGAAGCCCAGCTGCTCATAAATATCAAATTTCTTTTATTGTGCTTTGAAGAAATCAAATGCTCTCTACCAGGTTTTGAATAAAAAGCTAAATTCAGTATAAGTATATTTTGGTTGTTTGATGATACGAATCCTGACTTAAACACTCGCATCAGGCCACCAAATATTAACCATGGAATGATTTTGACTTCACTTCATATACATTGTGTGCTTTCCATTCCAACTTTAACTGCTTATAAACTTATAACTCTCAATTTATAGGTACTGTGATACTGTGCCGTATCAATGATATAGAGAGAGAACCCTCTTACATCCCCTATACAAGTATTATAGAGAGCAGGAATATTTCTTTCTTCACCAATCTGCAAAATGTTTGAACCAGGCCGTGTGACTGTATACACTATTTAAGATTGATTTCGGTGATGATGTGAGTATCGGTCGAGCAAGATAGAAAAAATAACTTTTCAGTTAAATAGAAATGGGCGATACGTTTTCTTGAATTTAAGATTTAACGTTTTCATCTGAAGAAAAAGTTATATTTTAATGAACGTTCAAAATTACACAATATTTGCTTCTTAGTGGGAAATATCACATTTCAAATATTCAAAACTTCTGGTTTATGATTTAAACATTCGAAGTTTCGAGTTGAAGTTTTGAATATTCAAAGTAACTAAATTTCAATTTTAGAT
Organism: Pholcus phalangioides; assembly: GCF_987345545.1. Lineage (NCBI taxonomy): Eukaryota > Metazoa > Arthropoda > Arachnida > Araneae > Pholcidae > Pholcus > Pholcus phalangioides. The sequence goes on from NW_028301628.1 coordinate 27,235,136, forward strand.
ATTCAAATTTCGAACGCAAGTTTTCAATATTTAAAATGTTGAGGTTAAGTTTTCAAAGTTCTAAGTTCAATTTTAGATATTTGAGTTCAAATTTTAAATATTCAGAATATAGAGATTAAGTTTTAAATATTGAAAGATCGAAGTTGAAAATTTTAGATATTCAAATTTAAAGTTTTAGATATTCAAAGTTTCTTCAAAGTTCCAAGTTGAAGTTATAGATATTCAATGTCCTAAATTCAATTTTAGATGTCCAAAGTTTCGAGTTCATATTTTAAATATTCAATATTCCAAATCGAAAATTTCAAATATTGAAAGTTTAAGTTTTAGATATTGGCTTATTAATTACACACTCTATAAATTTCTAAAAGCGGTAAAAAATGCTAATAGTAAGCAAAACTTCAATACACCAATCTCAATATGATTCCTGATACGTATACTAATGACTAAAATCAGAGTGAAATCACATATTTTCGCCAACTTTCAGCCTTCAGTAGAATTTCTTTATAACTTACTTCTAAGGAATGCAAAAGATGCTTACACACACACACACACACACACACACACACAAATTAGTCTAATTAAAGTGTCTCTGACCTATTCACTTCCTTAACTATTCCATAAAGTGAGGACGGACATTTTACGGAAAAGGCCAAATATTTTTTTATAGCGAAGTATATATAAGTTGACACATCATTAGTAGATCTTACTTACCATGATGAAAATCTCGGATTCACTCTTATAAACCAGCCATTTTTTTCCCGCTCTTCTCTTCATCGAACTAATCCTGTCTTCGAGAAAAGTCTATTACTATGGCGGATATAAATAATTATTGGAAGTAGTGACTCAGAAAAGAAGAAAAAACCCTCAGCAAATGAAGAGGAACCAATTAATTTTTGAAAAGAAAAGGTAGTTAATCTCGGCCAGAGTTTTTTTTTGATAGGATGTTTATTGTTCGATCCACTCGAAACTCTGTCAGTTTATTGCAGACTCATTAATTAGCAGATAATGAAACGATAAATCGTTAAATGTCATCATTGACCCTTTTTTTTTTTAATTCCTACCCCCTTCATGAATTTCTAAAGAAAGTTCTCAAACCTGGATGTATTACGTGAATGGACAATTGATTCCAATTCTCTGTTCGCGTACATGTACATTTTTCCTTGTGCGTTCCATTGGAACTTGTTCCATTAATCCTTGACGTATTCAATGAAATGTTTCATTTGAATTTGAAAAAAAAAGCAAAACTGTGTTAGTGTCAAGAATCGCCAAATGGTGGCAGAGTATGAGACGTGTGCAATTTGGAAGAAAGAAACATACAGACCCCCCTATTCTCAAACCATGTAATACTTTCAATAGAGATTAATTCATTTTTCAGTTCTACTTTTCAACTTAATGTGGATAGCAGCAGCACCAACTACTACTACTACTACTTAACCGTACATGCACCTCATACACATTGAACTTTTTGGATGAATTCATATCGAATCTGAACGTGTCGCGCGTGTATGTACAGGGTGGCAATAAATAAACCGACGCTCTTCAGCCGTATGTAAAGTTTTGATGGAGTTACTTTCGTACCGTCATTTTGATGGAGATAGTTCGATGAAACTTGGTATATGAAGGTCATATGGACCAATGAAATGCGTCGCCACAACGGGCGCTGCATACGTTGAAGTTGTGTCAATATAATGAAGAGTCAGTTGAATTATTCAATGAGGTGAGACCATGGCGCGAGGTAGTTGACGCCACGAAGCAGATCACTTTTCCTGCCCAAATATTAACAAGTAATATTACTAATAAGTTCGTCCAGACATGTTGAGAGCGCAATTCCTGAAATTAGTCAATATTTACCGGACTCTGACCAAATTACATTCACTTCACAAATACACATACATTACTCCCTTGTCTATTTTTCTTCACAACGGCCCTAAGCGGGCCTGCTATGAGTGCAGCTAGTGTTCAAAAGGCACTACCAGAAATTTCCCCATAGTTCCATAGCTCCATAGTTGAATTATACTAACACTAGTAGAGTGCCCGTTGTGGTGGACGTATTTCATTTAAACTTGGTGCATCCGTTATTTGGACCAGGGCAAAAAGATACATGCGATTAAAAAAGATCAGCTTTATCACCTGGTGGTCAAAAATTGAACTATTTTTTCATTGAATCTTTCTTTTCCCCCATGGTCCATATAACTTGTGTACGAAGTTTCAGATACACCTTCATCAGAAGGGGAGGTGCATACGACCACTAATATCAGTTTATTTATACCCAACCTGTATATTCATGCACCCAACGTATTTATGTTCTTAGAGTTGTGCTTGTTTCAAGTTCTTGCTAGTGCTGCTATCTTCCTTCCATATTTTGAATTAAATATGGTAGATGCTTGAATTTTTTTTCATGTTATATTAGTACCTTGCCTGCTTTCTGTGGAGACCTGGCAGCGCTAACTGAACACATGATTTCCGTAATATCGCATCGAGAGGGGGCGAGATTACCAGACCTTCTTCGAACGTTCGAAAATCAATGTTGTTCTTTGTAGGACGCAAAAAATATTTAAAAAAAAAATTAAAATTTCGAAAGAAAATACCTTTATAAGTTATTATAATCGATTTCTGTTAATTTCAATGCTATTTGAAGAACTCAAAATTTCTCTTTAAAAAATTCATTGTGACCCACCCTTTAAGTCATATATGACACGCAGACCAAATGTGGCCCTGAAGGTTACCTGATGTGGCTTGCCGCCCTCAAACCTAATTTTCTAAAAATGAACTAAGCGGCACATTTACAAATCGCTTAAATGACCAGTGGCACAATTCCAGAGCATTTAAGTGGCTCGTGGCACGTTTTCAGATCATAATCCAAACCCCCTCCCCCCCTTGTCATCAAAAATCAGCAGATAGGAAACCCTTCCCCCCATCGATGTTGACGTAATACTTGAATGACCCCTACCAGACTTTCACGTAAAGAGTTATAGTTAAGAAAGTTCAAAACGTTAATTCATATCACAACCACGAAGACGAATTCTAACTATTAGTTCAAGTACAGTAGAACCTCTCGATAACGGACACCCATGGGACCAAAACTTTTGTCAGTTATTGGGAGGTATGATATGTGTAAGGAAACGTCATTTATACGATGTTTAGGTTCGTTCGTAATTGGTTACTATACATTTTGAACTGAAATATATAGGAACCAATTTTAAAATGTATATGTTATTGTAAAAGTGACACACACCCCGGGGGTTATGAATAATCACCAATCGTCGCGATAAAGAAAGTTTGATTGAATTTCACTACATTTATATCCTTTTTACTGGTGATTGTGCATAATTCTCAAATAAAGTTGGAAAGTCTAATATATATAAATATGACAAAATTATACCTCCTTTCTTCTCTTCATTAAAAAAAGTAATTATTTTCTCCCGTACATGACATGTGCCCGCACATATTTCGCAATGGAAATTAAAACAAGTGTGCGAACATGAAAACATTCATAACAACGTTATGAGACTTGTAATTTTTTTGCTTTCTTCACACGTCTCAACAAACAACACCCACGTATTAGAATTCGAATCCACCATCCCAGACCATAGTTATGTTTGGTTAATTAAGTAATTAATCGATGACCTATCATATTTACCAACAAGAGGGGTAAACATAATCTTACAAGATATACGGAAGACTGGATGTTGTGAAGATATTTATTATTTGAGACGTTATTTTTTTTTTGAAGGAAGGAAAAAACTCATCTCTGCCTCTACCGGGAGATGAGTTTTTTCCTTCCTTAAAAAAAATTAACATCTCAAATAATAAATATCTTCACAACATCCAGTCTTCCGTATATCTTGTATTAACAAGAGGAGAGCGACATTCATGTCATAAACATAATCTTAGTTGAATATGATAAATTCCCGGTTTATGACTAAAAATAAATAAGTTAGACAGTTATTTTCCGGATATTACGCTGAGGTGAGCTCGGAAAGAAAAGTCATCGCGTCTCCGCCGGGACTCGAACCCAGGCCCTCTTGTAAAACGTCCGACCCGGGGGCCATTTCCTGAAGTTTAGAGAGGCTACTAATGCCTCTACTTCAGCGCGTCACGACACAGTGCGTGAAATTAGGAAGGCAGATTCATGTGTCTCCAGTGGTGTAGATGGTAGCATGCTTACCCGGTATGCAAGAGGGCCTGGGTTCGAGTCCCGGCGGAGACGTGATGACTTTTCTTTCCGAGCTCACCTCATCGTAATATCCGGAAAATAACTATTACCTTGATATCTCTGGCTGAGAAAAAAAGCCATCTATATCTCTCTAAATAAGTTAGAGTTTGGAAAAAGAAATTGTGGAGTTTTCCCGATTTTACTGTCAACTAGCGAGAGTGTCCGCTAACGAGAATTGCAATACATTAAAGCCCTATTCCACAAGACCGGAGATCAATAAATTGTCCGTTAATAGGAAGTGTCTGTTAGGGGAGTTTCCAATGATTTCCCACTCATAGTGTCTACAGCAGATTCTTTTGGATGATTTTTGCATTTCAGACAAAATCGTATCAGCAAACTGTAGCTATGGATATTTTAGGAGAGTTTGTGTAACGAATAACGTTCTTACTTCCTTGATACTATTCAATAAATGTTCACCAGAACTGCAAGCCATAAAAAAAAAAAAACAGTTATTCAATAAGCCAAGGATTCGAAAAAGTCTCAACAGCCAACAATTCGATTTTCATAAATGTATAAGGCACAGCTTTATTGCGGAAAGTTACGGTGAATGCGAATATCTCATATATTCCAAGTTCAAAATTAATGTAAATTCAATTCTTTCATGCAATCGAAATTCTCAGGTACTGTAAATGCGATTTTTTCCATGCAAACAAAGTTAAAAACTACAGTAAATGAAATTATTGTATGCAATCGAAGTTCAAACCAAATAAGAAAAAAATTTAATAAATTCACAGAAAAGAGCAATTTAGTATACACAAGAAATCACAAATAACTTGCTACATAGATACAAACACTACACGCAAAAAAAAAAACCCGTTATTTTTTAGGTCAGCAAAACTGAACAAAAAAAACCCATCAAAGTTCCAGGTATCAGCAGGAAAAACTGATTTCCGTTTTGCAACCATCTCCCACATTTCGAATAAGCTGAGCATAAAATTGATTCGGAGACGAATTTCTTGAATTTTTTCCTCCAAGAATTTTTCCAGGAATTCTTTTTTTCCTCTAAAAAAAAACCAAAAAATGTATATATATTTTATTATTATTATTCTACTCTAAAATCTTCAACGATTCAAACAAAGACACCGATGCAATATACTACGTAAAAAAAAAAAAATGAAAGAAACGGTATTTTGTTGAATTTCAAAGACAAACGTAAGCAGAGGTTGTAACAGAAAAAGAAAAAAAATTGCCCATATATTGATATGCGGGCAAAAAAAAGCAGTTCCGAATTCAAATAAAAAATAAAACCAGGGGCAAAGTTAACGCAAAACATAAAATAAAAACAACACAAAAGCGAAGACAACGGAATGGAGATACGAAAAAATGGCGAGTTCATGCAAATAAAGGCCACAAAAAAAGAGCAATTGTTGTAAGAATTCTTTTTCTTCCTTATTTATTTCGGCGAATAGAGGGGAAAAAAAAATTCAAAAGAATGTGCTTCGAAATGGAATCTTTCACGTCGATTGATAAGCACGACAATAGAAAAGACACACACACACACACATGAAACTACGCAAATAAAGATGGAACAAGTGAATTCATTCTGGATTTTTCTTTAAAGAAAAACGAGAAAAAGGAAATTTTAATGGAATTGCTTTGATTTCTTTTCTCTTTCCTTCGAATCTATGTGTATGTTGCTCAATATATTGATTCTTTTTATTTTCTTTTATAAGGCGTAATCCTTGTGACATGAAAGTTTTTGTGTTTTGGTACTTATGGCTCTAGTTAATAATAAAAGTATGATTTTTATTGATTTAAACATTTTTTTTAATGGGTTATAAAATATTTTTATTTAATTCATTTCTCGGGATAAGTTTTGCATGACTGCACTGTAATCCAAAGTGAACATTAAAATATGTTACTTTGTGCAATTTCCCTGTATAAATTTCTCCTACCTAAATTATTGTTTCTTTGCATTCTACAAACATATATTTTATTATAATTAAAGGTGCTGTTATTTATTTCTCTTGAAATTTTCAGAATGAATTCTGTGTAGCTGAAGTGCAATAAAGGTATACGATGATGTCCACTTTCGGGTCTAAGCCCGAGCCTGACTCGGGATGCTGTTTTTGTTCAAGGGAACTAAGCCCAAGTCTGACTTAACTTTTCGGGCTTAACTTTTAACGCTCGTAGCTATAAAGGGGCTGAATAAATTTGTCCCCAGTGTTTTTAAACATAATCTATAAATCTTCTAGTTTCAAAAAAATATAGATGGCAGCAGTCAACGAATGTAGCTTTATGAAACGTGTAGAGGTAAGTATAGTTGAAACATATTTGTCTTCCTAGGTAAGGTAGCCATGTTTGTTGTGTTTCACGATGTCTTATAAACGATTTTTAGACTTATCAGATGCCGATGATTTGGCTGAACTTTTAGAGATGTATTAGCACACGATTCTCTGTCAGAGTTATCAGATTCAGATCTGAAATACAATCTCATCTTGTATAAGGGTTTCAAAATCCAATTCTCAGATGACGACGATAGCACCGGTAAATATATTTGATTTTCTGCTTTTGAATAATTTTGTGTGTGATACTTGATTTTTTTCAAATGTTTTGAGATGTATTTTACAAAATTATTGTTCATTTTAGATTATGAAAAGGAGCAACAGATCAAATCAAAGGCAGAAACTGGAAAAAGATTGAGGAAAGAAACTCGAACTTATTACATACCTAGTGGTGTTGCTCTGTTCGTAAATGTGTGTTTTGAAGTGCACCATACCAAAGCATCTTTTACAAGATGATATATATTTTTTAATAAGAACTATTTTTAGATATTTGTACAACATTTGGGTAAGTTTTTATTCAGAACTGTTCGCAATTTTATGTTGAAAAACGATGTTTCCTTGTGCGAAACTTTTTAAAACTCTAAAACATCCTTTCTTTAATTATTTCTCATTAAATATTAATTATTAGTACCTTCAAATAATTGCTATATTATGAAAGAAAAGAGTTTCTAGCTAAAAAACTGTTAAGATATATATATTCTAGGTATTTTTAAAAAAAATCATGAAAAGTGTCAAAAACCCTCACTCCACAGGGACAAACATAGTCGAAATATCGCAGACCCGAAAGTGTTAATCATTCCAAGTTATAGTTTAAGTTCAGTAATCTCTTACAAAATCGTTATTTTAAAAATACAAGGAGTAAATTCCAAGAAATGCGGTGTAATTGACATACAATTACAATGAGACAACGGAATGGAGTTGCAAAAAATGGTGAATTGATGTAAACAAAGACACAAAGAAAAGCAATTTTTGTAAGAAAATTGCTTTTGTAAATAATAAATAAAAATGGAAATGAACGTTTTTCAAAATGAAATCTTTCACGTCGATTGATAAACATGGCAATAGAAAAGACACACACACACACACATGGAACTACGTAAATAAAGAAACAAGTGAATTCATTCTGTATATATTTTTTAAATTTTTTAACAAAATCGAAGAAAGGGAAATTTTAATGGAATTGCTTTGATTTCTTTTCTTTTCAATTTATGTATGTTGTTCAATATATCGATTGTTTTTTTTTTCCTTTTATAAGGCGTAATCCTTGTGAAATGAAAGTTTTTGTGTATAGGTACTTACGAATTTATAGTTATTAATAGAAGCCAAGTTTATTATTTATCGAGTCAAATTTTTGTTAACGGGTAAAATTACTTTTATTTGCCGTATTTCTCGGAATAAGTGTTGCATGAGTGTAAGTACTGTAGTGCAGAATTTAAATCAAAATATGTTTCTTTGTGCAATTTCCCTGCATAAGTTTGACCTCCTACCTAAATAATGGTTTTTTTGCACATTATTATATATATTATCGTTTACATTATGGTTATTTATTGAAAACCGGATAATTTATTATTCAGTGCTATTTTAAATTCTCAAAACGCATTTTGGATAGTTTAAGGGCAATAATGTCATCTACTCTATAATATAAAATCATAAACTCGAAAAGGGCCTGTTTCTAAGTAACCGAAATTAGTGACGATTTTCTGTTACGGAAATCTTTTGCGTTTTTGTGTTACGGAAGTTGGTTACGGTTTTGGGGGTCAAGTATTCATTTAACTCTTGCACATATCGGGACCCATTTGACCCATCGGACCCTGTTATGTGCATGTACCGAGAGGCTCCCACATCCTACAGCAGGACCGTTAGGCTGGAATTTAGATGGCGAGCCCCCAAACCAGCTTTTCAGGGGCCCCTCTGTGGCTAATTTATAGTGTGGAAAATCATAGTGGAAATCGATAGCGGAAGCACAAAATATATCCAGTCTGGGGGCCCCATAAGTCGGGGGCCCCATGTTTACAGGTTTCATTTTGGGGCCCTGGATGAATCTCATTCTTTTCTGTTGTAGAACTTGCAACAGTGGAAGCCCGAGATAAGGCCAGTCTGGGGCCCCACTAAACGTATAAGAATTGGTGTCCCAGGTAATTGGTTCGGGGCCCTGGATTTCATTCGTTGGTAGAACAAATACAAATGAAAATTTTTCATGGCACTCGCAGCGGGGGATGACCGACAAGCTTTCAAGTCGGGGGCCCATGTTTACAGGTGTTATTTTGGGGGCCCTGGATGAATCTCATTCTTTTCTGTTGTAGAATTCGTAACAGCTGAAGTAAAGTATGCGAATTGGTGTCCCGGGTAATTGGTTGGGGGCCCTGGATTTCATTCGTTGGTAGAACGAATACAAATGAAAATTTTTCATGGCACTCGTAGCGGGGGATGACCGACAAGCTTCCAAGTCGGGGCCCCATGTTTACAGCTTTCATTTTGGGGCCCTGGATGAATCTGATTCTTTTTTGTTGTTTAATATTGTAGAATTTGCAACAGCGGAAGACCGAGATAAATCCATTCTGGATTCCCCACTAAAAATCTGCGTATTGTGTTCCCGCTACTGGATGTGGGGCCCTGGATTTTATTCGTTGTAAAATTTATAAAAATGAAAAATTTTCGTGGTTCTTGGGGTGTCCGACAAGCTTCCAGGTCAGGCAGGCCTCCATGGAAATGTTGACAGGTTCTAATTCGGGGCCCCTGGATGTATCTCAATGCTTTTCGTTGTTTAACATTGTAAAATTTGCAACACATCGGTAGCCCGAGATATATCCAGTGGGGAGCCCCACTAAAATTCAGCGAATAGAATCTGGGGACCCCCATGGGGAAGTTTTCTGGGGGTATTTGATGAATCTCACTTGTTTTTTTGTGTGTTGCTTTATTATTATTTTTATTAAAATTCGCTACTTCAGTAAGCTGGTGCTTTCACACGTCCCTTTCCATAGCACGCTGATGAAGTGGAACGAAATAAACAAGATATGTTGTGAAGAGAAGTCGGGGGGGGGGGGGTTGGCCGCCAAAGTTGCAGGGCTAGTATGATATGATGTCCGTAATTAATATTTTTCAAGATTCTATATCATTTTAATTTCAATAATCGTAAAATCATAATTTTAAAAATTTAAGATGTTTCATCATCCTATTCATTCACATCGAATGAATAGGATGGTTCCAAAATGAATGAAAATTCATATCTAATGAAACAAATTGAATTCAAAATATAATGCAAATTCATAGTTAATGAAAGTGTATTTTTAAATTAAAGACACAAATTATATCTCATGAAAGAAATGAAATAAGAATTGAAAATTGACGAAAATTAGAAATTAATGAAAATAAAATATTTTGAGAACAAATGAAAACTCATATTTAATGAAGGAAATGATTTAAGATGCAACACAAATTCATAGTTTATGAGAAAAAAATATTTTTAAAAAGTAAGAAAATTCATAGTTAATTTAAGATTGATAATTAACTTTGATAATAGTTAATTAATTATTTTTTAACATTAATTTAAGATTGTTGATTTTTTTTATTGTGAAACATGATTTTAGAATTCATTAAAATTCAAGATTGATTAAAGAAATAAGTTCAAAATTAATGAAAACTCCTGTTTAACGGAAGAAATTACTTCTCATATTTAATGGAATGCTTTCATATACCATTTAATAAAATAAATAATTGTGAAATAATGTGCGAAAAATTGTGTTGGTACAACTGAAAACTAATATTCAATGAAGGAAATAATTTCAGAATTCCTGAAAACTTATATTCAATACACAATAATTAAGAATGAATACAAGTCTTTAATATAAATTGGGCTTCTATTTAACTTTGGGTTTATACCAAAACGCCCCTACAATAAAGTCTTTGTTAATATGGCTATCATATTATATACTAGTGCCGTAACTAGCCATTCCTGTGCCAGGATTTTAATTTAAGCCTCTTCTGGGGCCCGCCTTCCAAGTGGGCCTGTGCGGGTGCACCTGCCTAGTTACGGCACTGTCTTATACTCTTCTTAATACCACCACATAACTAGGTGGCCCGCGGCTTTAAGAAATGTTTTAATTTACGCTGCGATGTCTGAATGGTGTCCTTGCTGTAAGAATACGTGTCTCAAATTTGTAATAATTAAGAAAATATTCCCAAAAAATACTTCGGGATAATTACTTTTAAAGCATAATCTCAATAACTGAAAAAAAAACCGCTCAAAAACTTTACAAAAAATCCTGTCACATATGATTTAGCTTCATTAAAACTAATTATTTTAAATAATCATCATTAAAATTTTTTTTTTCTCAAATAAAGAATTAAAAACGTTGATTAAACACGTCCATCATATTTTTTATTTAAGAAAAAATAAATTCCTCTCTGATGAAGTAAAAGCTTGAGGTATTTTTAATTATTAGAGAAAACGATAAATTATTCAAAGACTCTTCCCTTAGTGTAACAATGTTGCTTCGAGCGTAATTTTCTCGACCCATTAGCATGTAATGAGCATTTTTTTTCTTAATTTTCCTAATTTATTTTCTTCATTTTTTACCCCTATCTCTCTCTCTCTTTCTAGTGTCCGTGACAGTGATTAAAATTGAAAAATAATGGGAGGCACATATGTATTGAGAGATGTGTTTTAAAGACTTAGCAATTAGAAAATCTGAGTATCCAAAAACACGCAATAGCGATTTATTGATTCTCATACGCGTCCTTCACGTCAGCTGTCAGGAATATAAATGCGAAATTACAGTCGAATTCGATTATAGTGACATCGAAGAATTTCGCGAAATATTGTCGTTGTAAACGGAGTTGTTGCTGTACAACAGAGGTTAATATTTCCAAGACGTTTCTCAAGTATGGAAAATATAATTAAATGCAGTTAGGCATACTGTACATGGAGTTGGCATTTCGTTGTGATAGGACGGATGATCATATTTTATCATTAAAAATACAGGGAAATTCGGATCGTATTTACGGAACTTTGACGAAATGATGACAGTTGTAAATGGAATTGCTAATTACTGTAAGCAAATAACCATTGGTGGAAGGTTAAGTACAGGGTGTCCCATAAATTCCCATAAATTCGTAAATAGTTCAAAAATTAATAAAAACTGGAGGAGTTGATATATTTTAATGCGGTTGGGGGAAGAAAGTTGTTCCCACCTAAAAGGATTTTATTAGACAGAGAAAAAAAATAGTGCAAATTTCTGTAATTAGTGCAAATTCATTAATTAATGTGATGAGCTTTACGTTTAATTTCAAAGGGAAACACCAGGGCGAAAGCATTCTCAATACGTCGTTATATCCGAGGTCGTTACTCTTTCATTGACGTTATAAGCAAGACTCATTATTTTTATGCTCATATTATGAGAATCAGTCGAGGCAATGATTGACGTTATCGCTGGAGTGTTACAACACAGTTTGTTGGTACTGGTTTCGTTGGATTTACTCAAATCCAACGAAAAATCCATTACCAAACTATTGATTTATCACCACCTGATTATTTCCTCCTGACTATCCAATGAATTTTTAATGTATATCAATCCATATAATTTCAATATTTCAGATGCATATAAATATATATATATATATCATTGATGCTTTTTGTTCTTCCTTGAATAATTTGGTTACAGTATGCGTATGAAATTGCTGAGTGATATTCAGATGGGAATTAATTTCATATTTATGTGAGAAATATCTTATTCGCATATCGACTGAAAAACTCAAACTACATCATTAGAGTAATTATCATAAATAAGCATTCTAATTCAAAACTTTAATGTATACTTGATGATCCTTCATTGCGTTTCCCGACGGAGAATAATTAGAAATCGCATTAATATGAATACTTACCCAGTTTTATCTCTCTAACGGGAGAAATTTTTATAAGGACTTTCTTGAAATTATACGGAATATATTCCGCATATATAATTAATGATATTTTGAATTATAATTGAATTTTTACGTTAGGTAGTTAAGTAAGAAAGTGTTGCATATAATCAGAATTTTTATTTGTGGAAGTTTTCTGTTTTTTTTTAAATAGGATGCGGTAATTTTTATTGGAATGCTTTGAGATTTAAATGATAGTTGTGCGCGAAAAAAAATTATTAAAACTTCACAAGAAAATTTTAGAATTTTCGATATTTAGTAATGTCTGTATGAAGTAATACCATGGGGATACCTGAAGTCATTGTGAAGAGCAAAGTGGTTAGATTGATGAGAAATCCTTGATGCTTGGATTATTATTAAAATTAATAATTGTTTATTATTACTAGAAATACTCTTGAAAAACCATTGCCACATAGGACAGTGTTTGAAGTCACGTTGCTGCGGAAACGGACTCAAGTCGCAATTAATTTTGATTTCTTACTTAAATATAAATTTCTTACTAAAATACAGTCGAAGTTCGTTATAATACAAATACAACAAATACAAATACAACGCCACAACAGGCAAAATGCCCAACGAGGTGGCTGATAAACAGATGCCCATTAAAATATGGATGTCATATATTTCAAAAATACAGCAACCCAATTAAAAATGCAATTAACACAAATTATAAACAAATATATACACATGATAAAATATTATACAATGCCCATAAAGAATACTTATGGTTGTCTGATTCTAAGAATGTATAGCTTCTCGATTTACCCCAACATGTTTATCGTATTTCTTTTTAAACGTGTCAATTGTGTTACAATTTACTACCTCCTGGGGTAAGCTATTCCATTTATTAACAACCCTATTAGAGAAAAATTCCCTGCGACACCATAACCTTTCATTGTCCCTCACCAATCGATACTGGTGTCCCCTTGTAAAAGCAGTCGATTGGAGGTGTACTAAAAGTTCATGGTCCATCCCATCCATCCTATTGAAAATTTTGAACACTTCGATCATATCTCCTCGACACCTGCGTTCATCCAATGTGAGCATATTCAAAAAAGTCTCTCTTAATAACTCAAGCCCCGTGTGCCAATAAGGACACGCGTAGCTCTTCTCTGCACCCCTTCAACCAAGTCTATGTCCCTCTGTAGGTATGGTCTCCAAAACCTTACAGCATACTCCAGACCAGGACGAACTACACACACACAAGCATTCTATTCACTTTTTTGACCACCGATGAACAATGTTCAGAAAATCTAAGTCGCTCGTCAATGAGAATTCCCAAATCGGTGACCCTAGTTGCATCCGGGATAGTGACACCATTCAACTCGTAAGAGAACCGTGGCTCGCTCGAACCAAAATGAGTGACCATGCATTTATCAACGCTAAACGTCATGCTCCATTCATTTGCCCATGCTGCAATCCTGTTTAAGTTCGTCTGGAGCTACTTCCTATCGCTTGCATTCCCGATTACCCCCATTAGCTTCTCATCATCTGCGAATTTGCTAGTAATCCCATCGATACCCTGATCGAGTTTGTCGATAAAAAGTTAAAAAAGTATGGGGGCCAAGGACACTCTCCTGAGGAACTCCACTTGTGACGTCTGTTCAACAAGAGAATTCCCCGTTCACCATAACTCGTTGCGACCTATCTCTTAACCACGATTCTATCCAATTCAGCAAGTTGCCCCCTATTCTAGTCTCGTGTAAACGCTTCAAGTGTTTGCCATTTTGGATCCGATCGAATGCCTTCTGGAAATCAAGGTAAACAACATCTACATTTTTGCTCTTACCCAAAGCCTTGGTCACGTGATCATAGAAGCAAAGGAGGTTAGTTACACACGACTTCCCCTTCCTGAACCCATGCTGATTATCCGACAATACATTATTCTCGTCTATTCACTTCACAAACTGCCTTTTGATGATAATTTCCAAAATTTTCGAGAGGGAGCTCGTCAAACTCACTGGACGATAATTTGACACCGCTTCTCTACTACCCTTCTTAAATATCGGAACAACGTTAGCAAGTTTCCAATCTCTTGGGACGATACAATCAGCAACACTGCTCCTGTATATCTGTGCGACTGGCCCCAACAATTCATTAGCACATTCCCTGAGGACCCTGGGATAGATATCATCTGGTCCTGGTGCTTTGCTTGCACATACATTTCTTAGAAGATTTAAGACCTCCACGCCTTCTATTTGAATATCGTTGAGGGTTTTATGACCCCATGCAACACCCGTACATCGAATATCATTATCTCCATTAAAAACCGACGTGAAAAAGTCATTGAAAGCACTACACATGCCTACGTTGCTCTCTACCCTAGATTCTCCTATCCAGAGGGGGCCAACTGTCCCCTTACATCCATTATTGACGTATCGAAAAAAGGATTTTGGGTCAGAGCCAATGTTATCTGCCAACCTAGATTCAACTTCCTTTTTACTATCCCTTATCGCTTTCTTCAACAGTCTTCTTTTATCAGTAAACAATGATAGGTCACCTCGTCCACTTTTATACTCTCTCAATGCCCTTTTCTTTTCAAGATAAAGGTTTCGCACGCTATCCGTGAACCATAGAGGGTGCGATGTGCAAACACGCTTTTTTCGCGCAAAGGGTATGACGTCGTGCAATACAGAGGACAGCTTCGTACTAAATTCTTCCCATTGACTTACCACCCCTACTGATTCCAACCGGTCTTTGAAAACTTCCGCTAACCTTCTTCTCAAAACATCAAAGTTAGTTCTCCGAAAACAAGGAACCAGTCTTTTGTTATCAACCTTACCCGAGGAAAAGTTACAGTGAAATCTGACGATACGATGATCACTGGAAGAAAAGTCTTCCCCCACCGAAACATGTTCAACTAGATCCTCAGAACTAGTAAGAACTAAATCCAAAATAGCAGTACCCCTAGTGGCTTCTGATACATGCTGATACAAAAAATTTTCGAGCACTAACTTAAGAAAGTCTCTTTCATATTGATTTCCAGATAAAAGGTTCTCCCAATGAATACCTGGGGAATTGAAATCCCCTAAGTATGAGAACTCACTTTCGCTTACACATGTAGGAAATTTCATCATGCAATTTGGCGATGTAGTTTTGATCCCTATTCGGTGGATTGTAACAAACCCCAACAATAAATTTATGACGTCTTTTGTTCTCAAGCTCAACCCATATAGTTTCAATATCACTTCTCTGCACGTTACACTCTCTAGCCTTCAAACAGGATTTCACCTATATCAACACTCCCTTTCCTATCAGATCTATTTCTCAAAAAAGTATCGAATCCGGAGATGTGTAAGAAAGATTCATCCCCATCGTTTGCCCAAGATTCTGTAATGGCTATAAGATCCAAGCCCTCCACAACTATCATAGTTCCTAAAAGATCTTTCTTATTACCCAAGCTCCTGGCATTTATTAACACACATTTTAATTTGTCCGGTGATTTTGTGTCAATCGAGAAGCCATCCAAGTCAGAGGTGGGTGATTCCCCGTCAGTACTGTTGTGATTATCATTATCTAACCCGCATTCCCGACTACGTGGTCTGTGAGTAAAAAACCTGACCTAAGACTATCGTAAACCTCCCAGACCCCCCTCTTATTTAGATGGATCCCATCCGAACAAAGCCACCTATCGGTAAATGCGAGAAGCTCCAAGAACGTGACCCCAAGTGAGGAGCAAATGTCCTTCAGGCCTATATTGAATTGGTGGATCCTATTCCTATACCCCCTACTACCCCTTGGCAGCACTGGAATCCACTGCCACATCTGAACCCCCCTCCCTAGCGAATAATAGTAAATCCCGGTACTCTGACAGAGACTCACTAATATTCCCTCCTACCTGATTTGTTCCCACCCACAGAATCACCCGCAAGTGCAACTTTCGGCGATGAAAAATGTCTCGAACGTTGCCAATCTTCCCCCGAGGAAGACAACAGCGCTCGAAACCCCGAAAATCCCTACACACTCGGTTCCCAAGTTCCCTAACCATAGAATCACCGATGATTAAACCCCTATCACTATCCCCCTCTACCTCATCCACGACCACCCATTCGCCCTCTAAACTGTCGTTGTTCGTGGAGATTGCTTCTTCATCAACAGGTGGCTCGACGACCAGAGACTCCGTTATAACCGGGCCTTCTAGCACCCTAACTTTTTCCCGTAAAGCTTCGACCTCGAGTTCCAGAATTTTCCTATCCAAGCACCCTTTAAAATTGAAACTATCAGCTACTATACCCTTAGACCAGGGAAACCTCCCGTCGCAAGCTCCACTAGTCGAGGTCGAAGCATACTAACACTATTGCTAAAGCTAGATAATAATAATTAAAAATAGGAAAATGAAAAACGTTAACAGGAAATTAAAATAATGTGAAATACATTACTATGCGAAATATACGTAAGAGATTGTACGAAGAAATTACGTAAAATAGAATGCTCAACACTAAATCACGAAGAATAAAATAAATATGTATATAAAGAATAGAACACACTCTAAAAAAAGTATCAAGCTACAAAGTACAATTTTTACTTATTAGAATTAGCTAACTATCTCAAATCACACTAACAATACAACTATAGGCCCAAGTGGAAGAGAAAACAAAGTTATTGAGAGAACCTGGGAAAAAGTATACACTGTTTGCTAACCCTAACGTCCAAAAAAACATACGAATTTATATCAGAGAAGCGAGAAAACACAAACCTGGAAAAAATTCAATGAAAATGAAATGCAAACGAGAAAAAAAGATTAATTCGATCGAAAATACACAACGGAAATTAAAAAAATTGAGAGCAATATAATAAAACAAAAACCACTTATCTCGCAATCCAACGTGTGCTAGAAAAAAAAATAGAGCACCGCAGAATATAACCAAAAATAGACACGTTAAGTAAAACTCACGAGAACGAAGAAAAACGCAAAGAAAGACACAAAATGGCGCACTGACGTGACGGATAATCCCCCGGCAACGGTTTCGGATAAAACTTCTTCTATTGGTCGGTGATCGGAGCGCGATAAAAGCACGTCCGTTCCCAACCACGGCGAAGACGATAAATAATAATGTCATAATGTATTTATATAATGACCCTCATCCTTCTATTAAGGACGTCCAATTGACCGAACTGACGATTCCGACGACTCCGAATGTACCGCTTAAGAACCAAGACCAAAAATTCCTAGCCAGCATCCCATGATCACAAGACTCAGGAGTAAAGAAAGATCAATCCAGGCAGCCCTCCGAGATACATTCTACATCCCAATTTCAGCATGCAGGTGTAAATGTACAGTCATTCAGTGTAAATTAGCGTGTTTAATTTTTTTCTTTGATATATTATATTTTAATATTATTTCATTTTTTTCTTCTGTTAATCATGATTGTTTCGTTCTCAATGTTTTCTGATGGATTGTTTCCTTAGAATGTATATAATAGTTCATAATTAGTTAGTGTAAATTAGCATGTGCATAATTTCATTTTTGGTACATTTATTTTTTTATTATTTCATTTTCTCACATGCTAATCCTGATTGTGTCGTGCTCAATGTTTTCTGATAGATTGTTTCCATAGAGTGTATATAATTGTTTCATTTGTTGAATAAATAGAAAATGCTCTCCGACGCGACCCAGCCTCCCAGGACTTGAAGAGAGGAAGTTGTCTTGCACAACGGCTCTGGGCGTGAGCGGTCATCAATGAATCAATCATCGTTCCACGGAAATCGGACGTTATAATAGAAGGTCACTGCGTCGAACGTTAGAGAAAATCGAGCTAATCCAGCGTGTTAAGAGAATTCGTATTTAGATGGAAGAAAAAAAATTATATGAATTATTTCGTTTTGAAAAAAAGTAAGCAGTCACCATGAAAATGCATCAGCTTAGAAAATAATAATAAAAATTAAAAACCGCATTATTAATTACATGCACGTATCTATGTATGAACCGAATTCTCTAATATCAAGGGTTGAGGTCAAACACAATTTTAGCTAATGAAAAAAAAAATCTAATTTTGTACAATTCTTCGTACAAAATTGAGCAAGCAAAGCTTAATGCTAATGTTGTATTTAATTGAATCGTCTTTGTAAGTCGTTATATAGTATATGAAAAATAATACGGGATGAATATAGGGAAAACTTTCGGACTTAACGTATATTGTAATACCTAGTCGTTGTAATAAACGGTCGCAATTATGTACACAGAGAGCAACAGTACTACTAGAACAGTACTACTTATAGAATAATTCATTATTTTATTGTAAGTGTGATCCCTCCCCTTTATATACGATATCTTCCCCAGAGCTAATCTTTTTACGATACATATATGTGAGAGAGATAGAGAAAGAAAGAAAGAACACGTGGGGAGGGTGAGGGCGCAAGAGACCCCACACCATTTTTGTTTATATTTCCCCTCCTTCTTCCTTTTTTTTAAAACAGGCGGACAAGGCTACCAGGTTTATCGCCAATAGTTCTACTAGTGATCATCTAAATTTGTTGTCAAAAGTCTATTCGTGAAGGAGTAAATACCGTGGCTTAGGACGATTTCTGATGATAACAGTTACCGTATTTTGACGTGCTTAAGGAACCTTTTTTTTAACCAAAAATTGTGGATCCCAAAAA
Source organism: Pholcus phalangioides (assembly GCF_987345545.1). Taxonomy (NCBI): domain Eukaryota; kingdom Metazoa; phylum Arthropoda; class Arachnida; order Araneae; family Pholcidae; genus Pholcus; species Pholcus phalangioides. The sequence goes on from NW_028301628.1 coordinate 27,254,153, forward strand.
CAAAAGGGGGTTTCTTATATATAGAATAGTATTATAGATATATCTCTTCAACTTTTTTCCAGATTTTTAGCTCAAAAAATCAGGAGTTTCCCTATACACGTTAAAATATTGAATCTCGATCAATAATAAGATTTTATCACCCTTAAGTGACTGTAAGAAAAAGAAGATGGCTGTGATTACCTATTTACATTTACTAATGAATTGCAAAATCATGAAAATGATTTAAAAATATTTTTAACCCACAGACATACACAAGATGTCTCATAAATTTGTTTTAAAATTTAATTAAATAGTTATAAAATTTATAAAATTTGGAGCAACTTTGTGTTTGGAAAAGTTATTCTCAAGACCGAAGATTTTCTTTTACACAGAGAAAAATGAAATTAGTTCAAATTTTTGTCGGTAAAGGGCACTACAAGAAAGCAACTCACAGGGAAATATGCAAATTAGATTCCTACAAAATATAGTGCATCCACCATTCAAATCTCATTTCTGAAAATTTCTTTTACTGGCGCACACTGAGAGTTTCATTGTGATGTTGGTATTAGTTGATGAAGTGGTTATACATCAGTCCGTAGCCGGTGAATTTGTTGCGCTCAATTCGTCGCAGTGCCAATTCGTTGTGGTACAAATTCGTCGCGGTACAAATTTGCCACAGCTCCAATTCGTCGCGGTACAAATTTGTCGCAGTGTCAATTCGTCGCGATACAAATTCGTCGCAGTGTCAATTCGTCGCGATACAAATTCGTCGCAGTGTCAATTCGTCGCAGCTCCAATTCGTAGCTGTACAAGTTTGCCGCCATGTCAATTCCTCGTGACGTCAATTTATATATTACAGCGCAGAATCAATTTCGTCCAACCGTCGATTCTTCACTGTACATGTTCCACGCGAGCTTGTATGTAGGTTTTTGTCTTATACGTGAAATAAGAAACATGAACAAAAGTGTATACGCAGTTAACTGAAAATAATTATTTTTTGTCAATGCGGAAAGACCATCGAAATTAAAATTCCAATATCAATTACATTTAAAAATTTAACTGCATATATAAGTTTAATTATATTTGAAAATTCAGTTATAAAAAATTTGAAATGTTAAATAATTGATTTTTGCTGTGATAAAATTTCAATATCATGTGGAAAAATTTCGGTTTGTATGATATTCCCCAAATTACAGTTAGCCTATCTTTAACGGTAAATTTCTATCTGTCCCATGGGCTCGAGAGTTTCTCCCCCCCCCCCCCCCTTTGAGACTCAACAGCATTAACCATTACAGTATCTCCATAAGAACCTGAAATATTTAATCAATTAATAATTCAATTAAATTTAATATTTAATTTTCACCGTATAAGCCGCACTTCCCACTTTTGTTGGGATTTATATTTCTCACAGCGATGGGAGTTGAGCGCAGATCAAGGGTAGAAATGTACAGTGTGCTTATGAATGACGATTCTATGAAGTTTTCATAATGCCCACAGGATGAGCACCGACAAAGGCAATGTAATCACGAATAAGAAAGATGATTATGGGTCAGTCGCATAGATACGATATAACCATTAATCTTATGTTTATAATCAGTCGCATATCTTTGGCTGGCTTGTTTGAATATTTTCACATAGTTTTTATTAGCGTCTAAGCTTTTGGAACAAGGTTGGTGTGCTTAGTCTACATATTTCTGTTGGCATAAACATGGAATATTGTAAAACCGAACGTTGAAATGATATGTTTGTTTACGTGTGTGTTTAAAAGTTTTCCCCCCATAATTTATGTTCCGAAATTAGAAAAAATTGAATGAATTAACCTATTATTAATTTTCTTTATTTGAGTTTTTTGTTGTATCTTAAAATAGAGATACAGGTTATACGGATGACAAAAAATAATGTAGTACTTTTTAAATTAAATTGTTTGAATTCAATTTAAATTGCAATAAATTGAAATCTCCTACGTATCTTTAAAAAAAGAAAAAAAATTATTGTAGTTCAAAATACCATCACTTATTATTCTATAAATCATCATCAGGTTTTTACTGCGATCTTCACGTCATATAAGTGTTTAAATAAAATGATACTCAAAGCACTGAAAATAAATAAAAGTTTAGATATTGTGGAGTGTTTTTATACTTTATGTACGATACGATTTGTTTTTAAAATTAAAATTTTCCTAATAAATGTAGGCTATAATCAGAGGCGGATTTATAGTTTTCCCACCTGTGTATTCAAACCTTGCCTTCCTTCTCCCTTTCTAATTCATGTTCTTGTGTGATTACCAGTTATTCAATTTTGGTTACGCCCTTTTACTTGGACTTGTCATCTTGGGATAAAGAATCATCTTGGAAATGAAGGCGCAGTCTATCGGTGGTCACCTCAAGTTCGTTAGGAAAATATCTTATCTATATCCTCCCTCGGGTTTGAATCTGGGACCCAGACAGCAACTTTCACGGTGGTAGACGAGCATCTTACCACAATGCCACAGGGACTATCTCTCATTCTGATAACAAATGGATGTCCGTGCCATAAGGAACTGAGACATGCAATTTGGTAACACGTTAATGGTTCTGCCTGTACGCACGGTAAACTAAGTGATTTCTTTTCCATGTTTAAAACAATTGTCTAAAACACGAACAGAAAGAAGTTGGCCACCCCTGATTTAGATCAAGGAGAAGGATTTATCATCCTTGCAACGATGTTGTCGAAATTCGCTATATAAACATTGTACATTAATTCCATTTTCACATAAAATCGAGAAGAAATATTTTTCCCCCTCACAGACATATACACAAAGTTGAATTTATGAATTTACAAAACTTATAAATTTTCAAAATATTTTAGCCCAGCTAACGACAGCCACACACGGGATAGAAATTCCCGTTGACAAACCAATTTCCAGGATAGAAACAGAATTAATGACTGTTTCCGCTGACATTTTTGCTGAGTGAAAAATGGTTGCCAGAGATACGAGAGAGAAAGAGCTAGCTACAAACTACTCGCGGCAGGTATTTTATTTATTTTTAAATAAACAGTAATAATAATTGCAATGAGAAACTAAAACTCTATTTGCTTTGCTAATCGCATCCGGCTAATTAGTTCCGCCGAAAGTTTTCTGTAAACGAGAGATAATTACAAAAGTTCATTCCACAAATGGCTGATTCGGGTCCGTGTGTCAGGTGATGAACAGCTGATTCTCTTGATATTTAATGGAAAAACAGCGTATATATTTGTGTGTGTTCTCTTCCCCATTTTTACTTCTTTCTCTAATAATTGTATATAATACCATTGTGAAATTTAAACTGTGGTCGTTAATATCAATGATAGAGCTCCCATTTATAATTGTATAATAAAAATTACGATTTTATTTGCATCTGTTTACAATGTCTATTATTTCTTTCAGATTCTGGTGCCACAAATGTGCGGGTTTCTTTTTCATACTTGACTACAGGGAGTTAAGCCCTGACTTGAAGGATTGCGTATGTTTCGAGTGAGGGATATGGTGAATATGAATTTTGGGACGTTTCATCAGAGGGCAGCACATGAAGTTGAACTTTCAAGGGTTTTTTTGGAGAGCTTCCAGGAGAAAGTGCCATCGGGGAAAAAAGAGTGATTTGTTACATAAAATTTAGCAATAAAATTCGGAAGAAAAAAAATTACAGCCCCACAATCGGCTGACGTTTTCAAAATAGGAATAGCAAGAAAATGGTGACAGATATTAAAGTCATTCTTGCGGAGAATAAATGTGCCAAATCAGAAATTTGAGATACGTCATTCATGTTGCAAAATGTTTCTAAGTGCAATATTCGCCGACTTATTTGTATTCAAAAATCGGAGGAAAGTTGGGAAAGAAGCGTTGTCCGTTAGTTTTTGCTGTGTTCTTTCCCAACTCTCCACCGATTTTGGAATTCAAATATCTGTGCGAATATTGCACTCAGAAACGTGGAATGTTTTCGCTGGCATCGGGAGAGATAGGGCAATAACTTTTTAATTTGGTTTTAGAGCACAGGGTGCCTGTATAAAAAGTAATTTTTTTAAATTTAATAACTATACATCGCCTCGCAACATGAATGACGCATCTGAATTTTCATTTATATTCCGCAAGAATGACTAATATCTGTCACCGTTTTCTGGTTATCCTATTTTGAAAACTGTCAGTCGATTGTGGAGCACTCTGATATGTGAAGATAAGTATATTCTGCATCATCTTGGCTGAAAAAATTTGAACGAAGGGAATTATTTCTTCACAAAATAATAAATTTAAAAAAAAACTACAAAAAATTAAAAATTGGAAAAATAATAAAGATTTGCTGACATTTATGTTCTTTTAATGCATCCTTTGACTGTCAAAAATGCAAAACATTTTGAAAATTCCAAAATATGAGTACTCTGGTCTGAAAGGGTTAAAAAAACCGATAGTTATTTCCATTCATTACCAATTTTTTCATGAGTTGGGTCTAATGATATAGAAATAACTCAACATAAACTAGGTGCTCATTTGTCCATGGCACTAAAAACTCATTGTAGTATTTTCGGAAGTGTAATCCGAGATTATTGTAATTTACAGTGGCATATTTGTGCAGGAAGTGGGGGGGGGGGTTAAGCCTGTAGCCAAGGGTGGCAAGTTCAGAGTTGCAGAAAATTTGAGGAGAATGAGTGGTCAGAAAAATGTCAATGGTCAGCCTTTGACTAGAGAGCAAGGGACTACGTCAGTGAGTGACCTAGAGTCTATTGCCCGACATACCTAGGGTGTGTGAAATTTTTGATCGAGCATGTATTTTTTTTTTCACATGCCCGATGCGGTTATACATATTTGTAAAAAAATTGATGTTTGAATGAATAATTAAGTAAATGACCAAATGAGTGGCCGTATGAGTAAGTGATTGTGAGTGGCTGCATGGTTGAGAAAATGTCCACATGAATGAAGTGAGTGACTGTCACCCCACTTGCTAGTACACACGGTAACGCACTTGATCACTCTTACGGTCACCTACGTAGTCACTCATACGGTCAAGGCAGGCAAAATGTCGGGGGACAAAGTTTCCGTAAACCGATATTTGTGGTGCACGTGACTCCTATTCAGGGCATCTACTATTTGAGGTTACATTCCCGACCTGGCAAGTAAAGATTTGTCCAGCCCTTGTGCAAGTATGTGAATGATGAATACAGAGGCCTCGAAAGCGAAAAACCTGGTCACCTGGTCAGTGAGTGACCAAACGAGTGACCTAGAGAGCAGAAGACAAAGTCGGTGAGCGGCCATAATGGTACCTATAGTCCGTTTCAGGTTAACTTTGCAGTGAAGAGGAAGCTACGAGGGAACCGCATGACTCGTTGCTATGACAACGAAAGCCTGTGACAACGAAGGCCACTGTGGTGGTCGAGTGGTTATAGTGACGGACTCGCGATGCGAGGATCCGGGTTCGAACCCCACAGTGGTGGTCGGCTGAAGTTGGTTTTCTGTGGTTTCCAACTTCAAGGCGCAAATGCGAGCCGATCTCCCCGTTAAAAAGTCTCGCCACAGAGAGCAACAGTCCTACAACGATAAATCATTCAATCATAACACTTCACTCATAGTTAGAAAAAAACTGGTGGCAGATGGCAGCACGACACATAACAAGCATTACACAGGAACAAACTTCACGTCAGGTTTCACTACACGTACACACACATTCCCGCATGTACCGATTCGTTGGGGGGTTCCGCGGGGGGTTGTGGGCGGGGTGCATGTGTGGTGTAGCAGTAGTAGGTAGGGCTCGTAGGTAGGGTAAAAAAGGGCTCGGGGATCCATGATGTTCTTAAGTCAGCCACCTCGTTGGGCAATTTGCCTGTTGTGGCGTTGTATTTGTATTTGTATTAACCTATGTATCGATGCGCGGCCTCGGTAAGGTATGGCTGATTCTCGCCAATCGCGCAGAAAAAAATATTTTTTACGTGCAACGTACTGCTTGTAGAAAAAATTGCAGTCAGTTAGTAACAAAGAATTAGCTAATGGAAAAAAAAAAAAATTGTCGATACTTTCAGAAATTAAAGTGCGGTTTCTGAAATCATTTTTTTTTTATTGAAAAGTATCTTAGTAACTTCTATTAACCCGGTTTTCACGTTTGAATTTGGGAATAGCCCCAAATAATAATAAAAATGATACGGAAAAATTTAGAATTCTTTTACTCACTTTTCTTGCCGAAATTTCCGTCGCTCACCCACCCGAACTCCTATACGTCTATGCCACTTGTTATCACTACAGTTTTAGTCATTTTTCACGGATTCCCATTCTATGGAATCTTCACTTGACGTTGTAGAACTATCTGTTTCGCTATTACTTATTAATTGTTGTTGCTCCATCAAGCCACCTGCAATCCAAAATCCCTCTTCTTTTTCAATAACGTGCTTTATGCATTATTGCCAAAAAGAACGGAGAACGTTTTAGCGTGTCTATCTCTGGTGAAAAGAAAGATACAACTGTCACAGAAGAAAAAAATACACTGCAAGCCTAAACCATTGTGGGTCTCTCTCTTGCTTATTTATATTTATCTGGAGAGACACTGAAAGGGCATCTGGAAGAACAGCCTCTGCTGTGGGGGAGGAAGTTGGTGTGGGTGAAAAAAGAGACATTACTTATGTCAACACCCTCCGCTATCGGCTATTGGAATTCAGAAACCACCCCTATCCTACGAACACGGCAAGAAATAGATATAAAAAAAGGAGGGGTCTGGAACCGTAACCTACCCCCATAAAGAGAGCCTCACAGCGGTATCGGCGCTGTTGTGAAAGAGGGACGCTTCCTGTAATCTATGAGTGATATCTGAATTCGTTGGAGGTTATTTTCGCGAGAAAAAAAAACCTGATTGAATATTCGTCTGAATGTGTAGGCCTATAACTACATGCAAAACTGAATGAAAAATTGTATCTATTGGAAAATTCAACAAAATGACGATATAATATATATATATAACTGTGCAATCAAAAAAAAAAAAGCACGACAGTGATATTGGCGGGGAAAATTTCTTGGAAATCGCGCCAAAATGTTCTTGAGCTCGCCATGGATTTTTGATAATGGTAACCAATATTTTTCTAATTTAAAAATTTTAAACGAATATACATTGGTTCAAAACGGTATTTTTTCAGTATCTTTTTCAAAATCATAAAAAAATTTGAAATATTCTATATAAATGATCATCAGAAACCACCGATGTATGGGAACTATATTTTGCGGCGAAGGAATACACTCTCTACCTTTCTCTCCACTGCAAAGTTAACCTGAAACAAACTATAGAGAATGCGTGAGCATGGTAGTAACAAAAAGAGTTACCTAGAGAGTGTTCAGACTTGTGAGAGACGAAAACAGTGTAAAAGTATGTAAATCACCAAAAAGAGTGATCTGGAGAGAGAGAGAGAGAGAGAGAGAGATACTCAATGAACTCAATGATACTCAATGGTCAATGAACGAAGAATAGAGTGACTCAGAACGAGTGCAAGCATGTGAGAGACCAAAACAGCGTACAAGAATGGTAATGATCAAAAGAGTAACCAAGAGGCACTGTCGTATTTATAGGGATGGGGATCAAGTGGGATATACAATAGTAACTGGGAGCTGAATTTGAGGAATGTGTGAAGAAAATACAGATTAGAAGGGGAGACAGGGCGGCAAAACCATGAATTTCCGCTTCTGGTAGTTTAGGAGTGTCGTGGAAAGGATGAGTCGTAATTGATCGCCGCAGCTCATTGTCCGTTCTATGTCTAAACCTCATTTTATCCGACATAAAGCACTCGCTATGAATCCTGCTTGACGAGATTTGTCTTCGTCCATTATCCCCCCCCTCCCTCCCTCACAAATAGTCAGATCTTTGCTGGACTACGACGAATTAATGGCTAATGCATCCAGAGTGAGTTTGATTCTGAATGCATTACTTATCACGCAGGAAATTCGAAATAAAGATTTTCCGTTTGCAATAGCTGAAGAAATAGACAATAATATGTGACACATTAATGTGACAATGCCATCAGATATTTATAACGAGTTGAAATTAGTCTGTCGCATTGCATAATTATGAGAGATTGAGAAAGCGAGAGAGATATATATTGATTTCGATTGATTGTTGACCGCTAACACCCAGAGTTGTTGTGCAAGACACCTTTCTCTCTTCACCTCCTAGGAGGCAGAGAGAGAAAGATATATATATATATATATATATATATATATATATATATAGAGAGAGAGAGAATAGGGAAATAGAGAGAGAGAGAATAGGGAAATAGAGAGAGAGAGAGAGAGAATAGGGAAATAGAGAGAGAGAGAGAGAGAGAATAGGGAAATAGAGAGAGAGAGAGAGAATAGGGAAATAGAGAGAGAGAGAGAGTACAGAGAAATAAACAGACAGAGAGGATATAGAGAAATAAAGAGAGAGAGAGAATGCAGAAATATATATAGAGAGAATAAAGAAATATATATATATATATAGAGAGAGAGAATGCAGAAATATATATAGAGAGAATAAAGAAATATAGAGAGAGAGAATGCAGAAATATATATAGAGAGAATAAAGAAATATAGAGAGAAAGAATAGAGAAATAGAGAGAGAAAATAGAGAAATAAAGAGAGAGAGAGAGAGAGCACGCATATAGAGAAATAAAGAGAAAGAAATAATAGAGAGAGATATATAAAGAGAGGGGGGGGAGAGAAAGAGAATAGAAGAGAAATATAAAGAGAGAGGGGGAGAGAGAAAGAGAATAGAAGAGAAATATAAAGAGAGAGGGGGAGAGAGAAAGAGAATAGAAGAGAAATATAAAGAGAGAGGGGGAGAGAGAAAGAAAGAATAGAGAGGTACAGGGAAAGCAAGATAGAGATGGAGAAAGAAAGGAAGAATGCGATAAAAAGAAATGAAGAATGAGATAAAAAGAAATATAGGGGGAGATATATAGAGAACTAGAGAGGGAGAAAGATGTAGGTGGAGATAAATAGGCGAAAGAGGTGGAGATAAATAGAAGAAAGAGAGATTTTTTTTTGCCAGCCGCATTCGAGCATATATACCAATTCCTTCAGTTTTTTTTCTATTAAATTTTTAAACTATTTACGAACTTATGGAACACCCTGTATTTTCCAAATAAAGTATAGTCATACCTCGACTTACATAATTCGTCCAACACCAACGACGAAAGTCGAGGTGAATTTCTACATTCACATGTATTGCTAAAATAATGAGTCTAATTTCTTTGGGTGATATAATGACCATAATTCCCTGCATTCAGCGATGTCATAACCAATTCTCACAAAAAGAAAGCCAAACGCGGAAAAATCACCGATTAGGGCTGAAATTGCTAAGAAATTATATTTTAAGCTGGAATTCTGAGCTCATGCATACGTGTGCAAGAATTTAAATTGTATTTCATGGGGGGGGGGGCGGGAAGGACAGGGCGAATAAAATGAATATATATATTTATAGTCACATAAATGGGGGGGGGGTATACATATATTAAGTAAAATAGCGGGCAGTTTATTTAAAAATCGTGACAAACACTTTTCATTTCAGATGATTTCATTTTTGATGGAGTTTTCACATGCAGGTTATACTTACATACGATGATCAGTTTTCCTCAAAGCAGTGGAATTTGCATCTGCGGATTACATGTAGAAAAATTACGGTAATGAAATGACGTATATACGGATAAAGATGCAAAATCAAGAAAAAATTCAACTCGATACAAATAAGAAAGCAGCCCGAAATGTAGCATCGTGCGTCTAAGACAACGCATTATGACAGCGGTTCTTGAACTGTTGTGACTCCCTTGGCTTATTCTTTGCTGTGGCTCCCCAGAATAGTTTAGCACAGTGTGTGTTAAGCTATCATCCCACTATGACTGGGTTCAGGCATCGTCCTCGGGAAAGCAATAATTGATGGCTTTCCATACAAAGTACATAGAATAATTCCCCCCCCCCTCCCACCAAGCATCTTAATTTGAAATTTCCGAAAAAGTACGGCTTTTCTTGACGCCGGTTCCAATTGCCGATAGCATTTTGCAGTTCATATGTCCAACAGACTTTTTATCATCTTTTACCTTAATTATCTGACCCTGTGTTAGGACCTAGTCTCATGGTGGGATGCCAGCTTTAAGTTTTTTTCTTACCCATGGTCAAAGCCTCCTAGGTACCACAAGCCTGAAACATATCTTCGTGACGTCACAGTCCTAATGCGTACACGCTTCGCTTTACTTGAGCGTTTAAAACTCGCAACCAACGTGTATTTTTTTACGATTGAAAAGAAAAATTCACGGTGAATTTTCATTTTTTTATTACAATTATTACCTAGTATGGTTTACGGAAAAAAACTGAATATTAAATTAATTTGAATTTTGAATATGAAAATGAGGTTTTTCGAATTCTCTGCCAACGAGAATTTCTAGATGTTTTTTGCTCCCAAGCAAATCATTTTTGAAAAATCAGGCAATATATTTGACTGTTCTCAGCGACCTCTCTTTATTTATATAATATAACTTATTAGAAATTGTATTTAAAATAAAAGGATTCATAGGCAATGCACAAAAATAAAGAAAACAACAATGAAAGAAAAAATTCCAGAATCAATGAAAGAGATAATTCCAGAATCAATGAAAGAAAGTATTCCAGAAGTAATGAAAGAAATAATAATTATAATGCCTCTGTGGTGGTCGAGTGGTTATAGTGACGGACTCGCTATGCGAGGATCCGGGTTCGAACCCCACAGTGGTGGTCGGCTGAAGTTGGTTTTCTGGAGTTCCCAACTTTAAGGCGCAGATGCGAGCCGATCTCCCCGTTAAAAAGTCTCGCCACAGAGAGCAACAGTCCTACAACGATAAATCATTCAATCATAACACTTCACTCATAGTTAGAAAAACTGATGGCAGATGGCAGCACTAAACATAACAAGCATTACAGAGAAACAAAAAACTTCACGTCAGGTTTCACTACGCGTACACGCACATTCCCGCATGTACCGATTCGTGGGGGTTCCGCGGGGGCTCGGGGATCCATGATGTTCTTAAGTCAACCACCTCGTTGGGCAATTTGCCTGTTGTGGCGTTGTATTTGTATTATTAAAAGAAATAATTCCAGAAGTAATGAAAGAAAGTATTCCGGAAGTAATGAAAGAAGTAATAATTATTAAAGGAAATAATTCCAGAATTAATAATTATTAAAGGAAATAATTCCAGAATTAATAATTATTAAAAGAAATAATTCCAGAAGTAATGAAAGAAAGTATTCCGGAAGTAATGAAAGAAGTAATAATTATTAAAGGAAATAATTCCAGAATTAATAATTATTAAAGGAAATAATTCCAGAATTAATAATTATTAAAGGAAATAATTCCAGAATTAATAATTATTAAAGGAAATAATTCCAGAATTAATAATTATTAAAGGAAATAATTCCAGAATTAATAATTATTAAAGGAAATAATTCCAGAATTAACAATTATTAAAGGAAATTATTCCAGAATTAATGAAGGAAAATTCCAGTATTAATGAAAAATAAAATAATTTAATCTTTTTTTATATCTTTAGATAAGTTCTCAATTCACAATACATTTCTATGGGGAAATTTCCAGACAGGACAAAGTGTTTTCACAGAGTCACGTGATTTAATTGCATTCGATGTTGTTCCCGTCGCAGTGGCTCGATGATCCCTTCAGTAATATAAGCTCGATGTAAATTCTCCTTGTATAAGTAGCGTGTTATTTGGTCATTCAGCGCAAATATCTTCTGTGAGCAGTGAATCAGGTCTGTGCAGGTGGAATAATTTGATCATTTGATCGTTTTTTTCGCACCACGGCCATTTTCTGCACACGAGGGCTAATTAAAGAGGGACCTACAATTTATTGCCGATTCCGAACGGCAGTCTTGTTATTTTTATACTCATCGAGAGATTGGTGTGCTAACCCCTCGATGGGGGACTCCCTGTGGTAGCAATTTTTCGCTGCGGTCAAGTCACCGTTTTTTGTTGTACCCCTGTCACACAGGAAAGTTGTCTGACAAGGACGAACCGGGTATCGAACTCGCGACATCTCTAAATATCCTTTGGTACTTTAGGCGAGTATCTTATCGACCGGGTTACCGCGGCCTGCAGGTGGAATAAAATACAATATGCACGCTGTCTGGAAAAAAAAGTTGGAAGGGCTCATTTTTTTTGTGACAGCAAGTAAGCGCCGCCCCCCCTCCCCCAACACTGAGATTTTTAGTGGGGTCTTCTCTATAGTGAAATTATAACGTAAAAAAAAAAGAGATTTGTTTCGAGGCCCCGTGCTAGAGCCGTATCAGCCCTACCATTGTGGGGGTACTTTTCTTCTGGTGCTCCCTTAAACCATCGAGGATATATGTTTAATTTCGTAGTCAGAAGATATTCATCCACAAGTTAAATGAAAACCCTGTGATTCAATGATTGGCGTCATGGTTATAATTAACCCTTTATAACCAATTGTGGAGAAAGTAGAATAAGAAGAAAATTATAATAAATTAAAATTACAGTATAAAGGCAATAATGGCAATAAATAATTGTGTTAATTATTTGGCAGGCCATTTTAGTTCTAATTGGAGACAAAAAAAAACAATGTTTTTGAAACAATTAGTTCAAAACAAATTATCTCACCTGATACTTGAAGGTATCGGCAGGATAAAGGGTTGAAGGCATATGTTAGAGTTCTTGCTCGGGTGCTTTTCTTTTGGTAATGCTTATAATCAAAGCTCTTGATTCGTGAATATGCATCCGAAGAGGCGAACAGGGCTTCAACTTCGTGAGTCCTAACCATGACTCCACCCGGAAACTTCACGGAGACCGATGGTTACACATCCCGCAGTAGGGTCCCCTCGCTCATTCACTAGTTTGCCATTTCACCAACACTAACCACTCTGTCAATCACTCACTAACTACTGCATCATTTATTGACTCAATCATTCGGTCATTCCTTGCTCACTTATTGGCTCACTGACTCGTGTCGAACTGTTGTCGGTAAATTGTTAGTCCGTGAACATTCCCAAAGGTGGATTATCCGCCATTGAATAATTGGTCGGTGAATTTTCCGGCGGTGCATTGTTGGCGGTGAATTTTCCATAAATACATAGCAATGATTAATATACTACTTCATAAATTCTATTCTCACCAGTGATGGAAACTAATGAGTTTTTCAAAAAGAAAAGAAAAATCTTTTGATTTTCATTGTACTGTTAGATACAGTTATTGATCGATAACTTGTTTGACTTTTCTCAGCCAATTGGGAATTATTAATATTCTACTTTGAAACTGCATATTAATGGCATATGGATCAGAAAATATTTGGCATTATTCAGCATTTGAAGAGATCGATACTTGCGTAATACTAGCATTATGGAAAACAACACGTCTGCTAATCGTTATATGAAATGTTAAAAAATTTCATTGACCAGGCCGAGCTTCTTTTTTATATTATAGAGTAAATTACGTGAAATTATTTCACGTGCAATTACAGTTTCAATTTTTCGAGCTTCGTTAGCTCTGGATGTTCGAATTTCATTTCAGAAATCTAGAGGAAAATGATTGTATATATATACTCTTGCAGTATCTCATACATTCCTTGGATATGCAAATTCAAATGGAATCATATCCGACAAATACAACCAGATTAATTGACCGACTTGATCGAAATTGTTATCGGGCTTTACGGACGCCTCATTAACATTGTAGTCGTCCGGCGGCCACGAGAGAATGGATTTGGCAATCAGTGAAGAAGTTCGTTAAATTGCCGACCGGAAATCTAAAAGCAAGGCAGTTTGCATTAACGACCGGATCAGTCTCGAATATACGCATCTGATGAACGACCCGATGTGAATGGCCATGGGTTTGAGATTTCGTATTCAGCCACGGTTCATGTCGGATACATTTTGATTTACGTTAGGATTCACTTAAATCATCGAATCTTGGGCTTAACGATAACTCAACATTAGGCCCTAGAATGTGGAACACAATTCATGGATGCTGAATTCTTGTAAGATTCATATTATTTCGTTATTTACGTAATTATGTAATATATAATGTCCCATAAATTCGTAAATAGTTTGAAAATTCTTAAAAATTGAAGAGATCGGTATGCTTGAATGAGGTGTGTAAAAAACGTTTTTCTCACAAAGTGGGATTTTTTTTTTTATCCCAGAAAAAAAAAATTAGTTCAAATTTTTGTCAATAGAAGGCACTGCATTGAAGAAAATCGAGGAATTACAATTCTGTGAACCTGTTATCAATATCTTCTGTGTTCGAAACTTTCGTAAAGCTTCAGCTGGCGATTCGTGGTGGAAGTAAAATAACTTTTAATCATTTTTTTTATGAACTGAAGCCATTTTTCCCCCCGACCCTTCAATTACTTCATTTTTTGCATGAGTTTTTAAACTATTTACGAATACAAAGTTGTTTGAATTTGAATACCTCGTTAGAAAGCCCTTTTTCTTCATTGTGTCTATGGCCAAGATTACACTTTAATAACCAAACGCGCCCCCACGTAAATATTCCTGAGAAACTTCTAACGTATAAGGGACACGCTGGACAGTAAAAAAATAAGTAAATAAATAAAATTCACGAGGACAATATCCGTGGTAGGGCCGAGATTACACTATAAAATTTCTTTTATAAAACTTGAAAAATTCAATCAATCAGCGTATCGGTTACATTCAAGCGAATGTAATCAATAGGCTTTTTCGTTGTTTTTTTCAGGTTTTTTAAAACATCTTTTATCTAACTTTTATAGTGCCAACCGGGCTTAAAACTAATGTCACCATCATTACAAATACAAATAGCTCATGTTTGCCATTGGAAATACACAATTTTACTATTACTTTAGATTTCGTTAGTGACATTGTTTAGCCATATTTATTTCCAATTTATGAACACGATGTCATTAAAATATGTTAATAGTTCAAAAATCTACAATCCACAAAAATTTGAAAAAATTAGTGTGTGAGTATGTGGTCACGGTTGTTGTTGTTGTTTTTCGTTGATAAAGGTCACTGCAAAGAAGAAAATCATCGTAAATATGCAAATCAGAATCCCATAAAATGCAGAGGTGTACAATGTGAACAGATTATTTTAAAACACACTGATGAAGTTGTTTCAACTCAGCCACGAATCGCCGGTTGAAGTTTTACGAATGTTTCCGACAAAGAACGGATTGAAAAAAAGGTTAGAGTTCAATCACTCCTGGGGGACTGGTTTACCTGGAAGCCCCATCGAAAATATATGTATATTTTTTTGAAAATGTGAAATAATTTTTCCCCCTTTCGTAAGAATGAGTTTTTCGCAAACCGCGCTCAAATATACCGATTCCTTAAATTTTTATGAATTTTCAAACTATTTACGAATTTATGAGACACCCGGCTTCTCGTTGCCACGCAGTAATCCCAAATTAATTCCTGTTAACTCACTGATAAATAATCACACTTTCAATAGGGAAACCACTGTTCAATACATGCGAATTTCAATTAATTACATTCCATAAAATTCCCGCAGTGTTATTCCAATTACCACTGTCACTAGTGCGAACTCATATTCGAAAGCAGTATTGCCGGAAAGTGCTCGTTGTGAAGTATTGCCGCGTTTTCAACGATTTAACGGCGAGCAGATGCCGTAGGACACTAATTGCAAATTAGCGTATGCTAAGTATTGCATTTTTTTCCCCCTTCTTGAATACGTAACTATAGTTGAAACATTCACAAAGAACATTCGCATAACAACAAAGTCTTAAGCTTTGAGCTGTGGATCTAATCCACGTTTAATTGGTTACCGGGAAAGAGCGAATCTCCGAGGATCTATCATCGTTTATCTCTATATAATTAGGTGCTTAGCGTTTCCAGCAAAAGACGGATCCCGGTAATTGTTTTCCGTCTGGAAATATCTCATTGTATTTAATTTCCATGTACCGCATTATTTTGAAACCGAAGACGGTTGTCATTTGAGGTTCGATTCTTTGTTATGTGCAAAGAAGGAATGCAAATGTAAATGTTATTATTTCCAAAAAAGTCGACACCTTAATACATTCTATTTGGATTACCTTAGAGGTATTGAATGAATCTCTTTTTAACACTTTCAGTCCAGTGGTGTTTTCGGCATTTCGTTGGCACAGTTCGTACTTTACAGTGTCTTCCCCCGAAATGAGGGAGCCCCCCCCCCCCACCCCGGATTATTGTGTATTTGCGGCTTTAGTTTAGCTTATGAGTTCTGCTCAGGGGCTTTCCTATTATCGTAAGGGGCGTTGTAACAATCAAGTACCATTGTTTCCTGATGCTATTTCCAACTCGACATAGGACCTTAAAACGTTGATGTTCCAATGGCCAGTTCTTCCGATTCTTATACAACTTTAATTGTGAGGCCTACATCGTGACAATATAGATTCAAATAAGAGATTCAAATCAACAGGTATATATACGCTAATACATTTATACTTATAATACGGCATCACAACAGCGTACCGCAGAAGTCTTTAACTTTTCTAGTCGCGAGGACTTCCTGTACCCCATCATCAAAAGAAGAGCACCCTTACGGTAAGTTTGACATACAAATGCAGGAAAGCAGGAAGATTCCAATCCTTGAACGCAATGTTTACAAGATGATTAATCCGGAGGTTGATTAAGTGCTCACAAGCAAGAAATTATACACGGGCATAGAGCATTATGGGTGCTTCGAGGAACACCAGGGTGTTCGCGAACAACCGGTTGAAGATGCCGGGTGTACCGTGACGTCATGACTATGAATGGTAACCAGTACCCAAAGATTCCTCCCGATCATTTACACTTATTAATATCCTGTGTGCATTCGGACGGGCTTGGGAAAATTCCAAGAAGATAATATGACACCACACACTCGTCGGAAGTTGCGATCGAGTGGCTCCAGGAACACTCTTCCGACTTCAGCATCCTCCATGGACCACCTAAGTCCTCAGACGACGTGAACATTATTGAGCACACACGAAGTACCCCTCCATATGTACAGTGCAAAATCAGCACATACAGATTGAAATTGCGGACTGCCATAAGAGTATCACGGTATGAATCCGTTCAGGATACCTTCACACATTAGTGACGTCCATGCCACATCGTGTTTGCAGCAGTTCTGAGTGCTCGGGGGCGGGTGCTACACGATATTAGGTGAGTGTACCAGTTTTTCTGGCACTCCAGTGTATCTACTCTCACGATGATTTTCTGAAGAAGAGAATTTTTCAAAAATTAAACGCATATTAGAATATTCGAGTTTTGTCTCTCCTTAGAAAAATACGATAACAAAAGAAAAACAAGTGATAAATCACATGAATGTAAACACCATTTGCGATGCGATAAAGTATAAGATGCCTATTTATTAAAGTTCGGAAGAAAATCCCCAATCTTCGAGAAATTCATATTTTATGCGGTATTCCCAAGGGAGTCCATGAAAAGGAAACGAAAGAATTCTCCGGATATCATTTGTTTGTTTCCCCATCTCATCCGGATTCTTGATTAAAGAACACGAGAGGTGAGAAGAGAGATAGCAAATGATTCCCCTCTTTTCCTCCGAGGCAGTAAAAATTTTATGGTTCTTTTATCCCAAAGTCACGATGGAATATTTCCGGGCAGAAAAGCATAAAAGAAAACGAAAAACGAATCACAATGTCTTCCTACGCGCATTTTTCCTGCCGAGCAGAAAAATAAGACTTCGCGAGTAGTTTTCGATACGAAAAGAAAAAAGGAACTTGATTCAAAGTATATTGAGGAGAAAACTTTATAGGCGGTATAAAAAAAAAAGCAAATACATGCAATGTAACAAAACATAAATTTATAAATTCAGATTTTTCTGTCAAATTTCGTGACATGTACAAGATTTGAGCCATTTTTCGTAGAAGACAAGAATAGAGAGAGAAAGAGGGAGTGAAGGAGGGATTTTTCTCTTGTATTTTATCATGAAATAAAATGTAATTTTTCATATAATGGTATCTCCAATTTACTTCCTGCGATTATTCACCAGATTTTATTTCGAAAATGTCTTATTTGAATAGGAAAGTAAGTAAACAATTGATAACAGGTATACATAAGGCGTGATATTTCTGTGATCACTTCCAGTCCTTTCTGCATAAGACTGGCTCATAGTGAGGCGACCAAGAGGTACGATAGTGCATAGTAGAGTCTAGCGAAGAATTATTACGTTGTTAACCGCATATACTCCAGAAGCGAAGCGAAAGACAGAAAAAGACCACCACTCAGTAAGGGGCGGGATTCGAACAAACGTGTTTGTTTTCACCTCGATCTGCTGCTTGTTCCGTTTCTTACTTTTTCTTTCCCTCTTCTGCGGATAAATCATCATCATCATCACACCCTTACATTTCAGAACCCCTCAGACCATTTTCTCTATCCTCCTATTCTGGTACTATGCGCGGACGTATCTTCCTCCACCGCTACGAATTTCTTTCTTCCACTCGTAATTTTCGTAATTCGTACCTCTTCGCTCCACTATGAGTGCAGCCTTAAAGATCTGAATCAAAGTCTCGTGTCTTCACGAAGTGACCGGCCACATCATGAATTTACTGACCAGTTGGAGACTTTGCGAAGATACCATTACGCTACGTTGAATGTGATAAATC